>NW_008627557.1:48889-56735 GCF_000691845.1 Merops nubicus
TGGATTGGAGCTTGGAGAACTCTGGGTTGCTGTGAGAGCAACCAGCTGGCAGCGCCTACCAGCACAACACTGGTGGGAGGTCCAGAAACAAAAGTCCAGCTCAGAGCATTTTGGGGCTTCTGACGTTTGCAAAAGTGAAGCTATTTCTGATACTTGTGGTGCTTTGTTGCAGCACGCTGCTGTATGAATTGGAGTAGAACTTCAAAGCTTGTATGGCTTCAGTGTTCCTTCTTTCATCATAAATATATCTGCTTTCATGACTGACTTCTGTAATTCCAGTGAGGACCAGAAGGTACAAAGACAGAAGAAATAATTTTCTTTCTTTCAGCTGTATTTGACTGAGCTTCCAGTTCCTGCACCTTCTGGGGAGAGAAGAAATTCTAACCCAGCTTTCGTTCTGCTCTCTTGCATTAGATTACCCCAGTTAATGGAAGTGGTCCGATCCAACTACGAAGCAATGATTGACCGTGCTCACGGAGGGCCCAATTTCATGATGCATTCAGGCATTTCTCAAGCCTCTGAGTATGATGATCCTCCAGGTCTGAGGGAGAAGGCAGAATACCTGCTGAGGGAGTGGGTGAACCTCTACCATTCAGCCGCAGCGGGCCGTGACAGTACCAAAGCATTCTCGGCGTTTGTTGGACAGGTAGAGCTTTTGGAAAGAAAGGTGCTTTTTATTCAACATAAGTAGGCTGTGATGCCCTCCATTTTAAAGCAGTGTTATAACCTGTGTTAGGCATCCTTTTGAAATTTTCAGGTGTATGGCAGCTGACCATCAAAATGCAGACTGATTTTGGTGCTAAAGCTCTGTAGCCCTGCCCTTCACTCAACTGTTTTTCATATACTTCAGCACCAGGCTGTCTGTTCACAAATTTTGGGATAAGCCTGGTGAGAAAAGAGCTTCAGCTGAGATAGCTGTTGGGAATAGTTCTGACGTGCTCTGTGTAATGAAGCATGGCTAGTGTTGCTCCATGAGTAGCAGCAAAATCTCTGCCAGCCTATGGAAGGAAATTGCTGATGGACAGAGATGCAGGTGAATTTGTTTCAGGCCATGTGAACAAGGGAATGCTTTTGCCGTCCAGAATCACCAGAGTGAGTTAAACCTTGCAGCTTCACTAGCTAAAGTGGAGCCTAAATTTAAACAGCCTCCAACATTTCACTCCAGGGCACCTTAACTTGTGTGATGAACAGCACACATCTGCTTTCTAGATGTGATAGGGAAGGGAGATGCCTTCAGTAACCCAACATGGGTGGAAACAAACTCCCCATGTATCTTCACTTCTCTTCCTAGAGCTGTGTTCCTGGCACCTCCTTGACTGCAGCTGCAAGGAAGCCCCTGACTTAGTCTATTTGCATTGTGTTCTTAAATTTCTGTGTTAATACCACCAATATGGTACAGATTTTGCAGCTACTAAAGAAAGGTTTGAGCTACAAGTTATGCGTAAAGCTCTTGACTAATGCAGTGACTTTCCATGTGACTTCAGTGTCCTTTTTTTGTCGTGCTTCACTTTTGCCACACTTGTTTGTTTACCTTTGCACGTTTGATCAGGTTGGAAACAGCAACTGAAAAATATATGGAAGTGCAGTGTTTATATGTAATTCTTTCTTTGCAGGCTTTACCTGTGGGTTTTAAAGGAGGATTTTGTAATAACTGCATTCAACAAGGTTTTATTATTGAACTAAAATGACAATAATTTTGGCTGCTTAAATTGTGTTTTGCTTCCGTTTCACTCATCTTGAGGACAAGACAGATCATAGAACTTTGAAGGCAGATATATTAATTCCTTTGTTTAAAACAAAAAAGGTTTCTCTAAAAATACTAGAAGTTCTTCAAGAGTTAGTGATGATGCTGTGTATGTAGCTTCACATCTGTACAGTGGAGTTTAGAAGCAAGATGCTGCATGCAAAACCCAGAGGTTTCCTGCAGTGTAATTTGTTTTGATGACTTGTTGATGATTTGTTTTATTTTGATGACTTCAATTTGTAGGTAACAAAAGGCAGTCTATTTTTTTTTTTTTTTTTATATGTATGTTATTAAAAACAACCTTGGTGGAAAATAAAGAGAAAGCCCCCTTAGACTTTCTCTGCATGGAACATTCCTGTAAGGAAAATTCACTCTCCAAATAGTTTGCTTCTACAGAATGTTGCTGCCAAGTAGTGATGGTTCCTGCATAGCTGAGGTCTGCTCTTCCCAGAGCTTGTACACCCTGTGTGGGCTCCTAAAAGCCTGACAGACTCAACCACTGCCACCTCTTGCTGTCCCTCATGCAAGGGTCAGTGCTGGTGGCAGCACTGAAACGGGCTCCTCAGCTCTGCTGATGCTTGAAAAGAACTGGGATCAAAAAGCTTCTATTTTGGAGTGAATGTCTTCGCTGAAATTGTGTTGCCACCCTCAAGCTGCCTTAAAAATATTCACCCTGGGGAAAAGTAGCTGAGATCGTTTGCCTACCCATCTCTCCTGAGAGCGTGGTAAAAATGAACTGTGCCAGGCAAAGTGGGTGCTTTGTAAAACGTGTGGCTTGAAATAAATTGTAAAACGAGCTTTCTGTGGTGACGTTTCTGAGGCTTTCCCCTTTCCCAAACAGATGCACCAGCAAGGAATCCTGAAAACAGACGACCTGATCACCCGCTTTTTCCGCCTGTGCACCGAAATGTGTGTTGAGATCAGCTACCGTGCGCAGGCTGAGCAGCAGCACAACCCTGCTGCCAACCCCACGATGATCCGGGCCAAGTGCTACCACAATCTGGATGCCTTTGTGCGACTCATTGCACTGCTAGTGAAGCACTCTGGGGAGGCAACCAACACGGTCACAAAGATCAACCTCCTGAACAAGGTTGGGAACCCTTTCTGTACTCGCTGCATTTAAAGTGGGTAGTCAGACTGAGTGGAGCGTCAAGCTGCCAAGTGGCTTCCTTGTTCACAAAGATTTCATCTTAAATGTGAAACTCAGCTTTGTGCCTTGAAATGAAGAAGTCAGCTGCTGTTGTTTTGAGGCATTGAAGTGTGGTTTAAGGCTGGCAATTCCTGGGGGGCTTGCCTTGGTTTTGTGAAGGCCTTGTCTATGCTCTTACACTGTTTGGTTCATGGCTGGGTGGTCTTGGGGTAATTAAGACCTTCCAGCACTCCTCAGTCAGTCATTGTGACTGTGATCCATGGGACAGGGAGAGCAAACGATGGTGGGAGTTGCTGATAAAGATTTTAATACTATGTAATATTTCTGATGACTAGAATTTTGGTTTTGTTTGAATCTACTGATCGGTTATTTTTTTTACTGATGGTTTAAGTATTACCTACAGGCTGACTTGCAAAGTGTTACCACTGAAACTTCTCCATCTCCTTAGGTTCTTGGTATTGTGGTGGGAGTTCTTCTGCAAGACCACGATGTTCGGCAGAGTGAGTTCCAGCAGCTCCCTTACCATCGCATCTTCATCATGTTGCTGTTGGAATTAAATGCCCCCGAGCATGTGCTGGAGACCATCAACTTCCAGACACTCACAGCTTTCTGGTACGTATTTGAGATTGGCCACAGTGCTCATCCTTGCCTGGTAGAATCAAGAGTTTTCACCTGAAGACTATGGCTGTTCCTTTGTGAAATCACATTTGGAACAACTGGTTCCAGACTGTAGACTGTCCACTTGCTTGTTTTAAGGTAGATGACTGGTGAACCCCAAGGTGCTAAAATGCCTTCTCGCTTTTAGGGCTGTGTATGTTTTTCCCCTCAATGTTACAAAATACGACCTTATTGCTGTGCACTTCTAACCTGCTCTAACTTTTCTTTCAGTAACACATTTCACATCCTGAGGCCTACCAAAGCTCCAGGTTTTGTTTATGCCTGGCTGGAACTGATCTCCCATCGGATATTTATTGCAAGAATGCTGGCACATACACCACAGCAGAAGGTGTGGCTGCAGTTTATCTCTTCTGAATTAAAAAAGCTCACGTGGACGCTTACCTGGTGTGGTGCTGTTTCACATCTCTCCGAGTGCACTAGTAGCATGGCTGTTGTGGTTTTGTTGTCTTCCATATTCACAGTCACCTAACTGCATGGAGGAGAGTCCTTGTGGCAAGAAACTAGGGGTTATAGAGTGGATTGAATTTAATATTTTCAAAGTCTGGCAGAGCTGCAGGCTGGAGCAAATATTGTCAACTCAGTGTGGCATGTTGGGTGTCCTGGCAACACCTGTAGCATGTGATGTGCAGCTCAAGCCCTGCTAGAGCAAGCAGCAGGACGTAATTTCAGTCCAGCTTTATGTAAAAACCAATCTAATTATAGTTTTGAAATGAAGGCAACTGCTCTTCCTTGCACGTTTTCCACCTGCTGTTTTTTTCTTGACAGGGTTGGCCTATGTACGCCCAGCTATTGATTGATCTGTTCAAGTACTTGGCTCCTTTCCTTAGAAACGTGGAACTCACCAAACCTATGCAAATTCTTTACAAGGTAAAAAAAGAGATGCTACATCCAACTAAAGTAGATATGCTCTGGTAGCAAAACGAGATTTACTGTTCTTATATAATTTATATCTTAAGTTAAATGCAACTCCAGTGTGGGACAGAACAGGCCGCCTTCCCAGATGGAAATCTGCCTGACAGTGATGTGACATAGGAGGGCTCTGCAAGCACTCGGGCAGTTTGAACAGTTACACACATCCCTTACATTCTGTTTCACTTCACAGGGCACTCTGCGTGTGTTGCTGGTCTTGTTGCATGATTTCCCAGAATTTCTTTGTGACTACCACTACGGGTTCTGTGATGTGATCCCACCTAACTGTATTCAGCTACGGAATCTGATCCTGAGTGCCTTCCCACGGAACATGAGGCTTCCAGACCCTTTCACCCCCAACCTAAAGGTAGGAGTTAGGTTCATGAGTTCAGTAACTGGAAGCTTTTACTCTTCCAGTTCATCTTTATCCTTTTTTTTTTTTTTTCTTCTTTTGGTGAAGACTCTGGAATTTTGGGAAGAGCTTAATTGATTCTTAAATTAATACAACCATTCAAAAGTTAACAGGTAATTTGAAACTGAAGTGAGACAGCAGCTGGCAGAATTGCATTTTTTAAAGCAAGTAGGTTTTAACTGCATTCCTAATGCCCAATGTTTGGTAGTTTCCATACAGAGCAGGCTACAATCCTTGACCTGTAGGAAGTCTGTTGAGTTGAAAGCACAAAGTTTGCCTCTGGTCTGCGTGGCTTCACTGGCACCTGCAGGTACTTAGCTTGCCTTGCAGGTTCAACCTCAAAAGGACAGGCTGTTGAGACATGTGTGACATGACAACAGCACTGAGAGCCTGGCTTGTGCAAGGAAAAGCAGAGGGCTTCTCTTTTCCAAAAGGAGGTGGACTTGATGGTGTCTCTGGATCCCACTGGCACACGGTGTCAGAGCAAGGACATTTTACCATTGGCTTTGCTGTTTGAAAGTTCAGCAGCCAACAGCCCTAGTCTCAGTTTTGTTCAGTTCGTGCCAGTTTGTGTAGTTTGTGCTCTGTAGGGGATGTGGTGGCTGGGTTCAGTTAATTGTTGAAGAGGTAGTATCTGAGCATGAGGTAAATGCTTCCTGATGAGAAACATGGGCACCATTTTATCTTCAAAATAATGAGAGAACCACTGAAGCAAGCCGCTGCATAATGAGGAGAGACTGAGAAGAGTTGACGTTATCTCATTAATCCTTTGGGCATATGCCAGCATCTGAATCATGGAGACATTGGAAACAAACATTCTCACATTCCTAAAGCCTTGTCCTGTCATTCCCCCTCACCCGAGCTGTGCAGAGTGCTGGGAATGAAGCTGCAATACTCCTTCTGTCAGCACTTCTTGAGTTTGAAGGAGGCTGTTCTGGACTTGGGTGGAGGTTTGTACTTTTTTTAAACTACCAAAATGTTTTGAGTGTAGATGAGGAGACTCCAAAGGTGGTGACTGAACTCCCTGAAGGCCTTCACCCTTGAGTTCTTCCACCCTCTATACTCAGTTCTTTGAGAGCCATCTAGTAAGTCTGCACATAGAGACCAAGTTTCTTCTGCAGTCTGTAAAGGTCTAGTGATTCCTTTTCACTGCTGGTAGGGAAAAGTGGTGGACAGCAGTGGTTGATGGCAAAATATCACTTATAGATCTGCTTTTGCAGCTTGTTCCTTCCGAGGCTGACTGTGGTGTAGCTGACTGGGCTTTCTCTCTGCAGGTGGACATGCTAAGTGAGATCAATATTGCTCCACGGATACTCACCAATTTCACAGGAGTGATGCCACCTCAGTTCAAGAAAGACTTGGATTCCTATCTCAAAACCCGGTCTCCAGTCACCTTCCTGTCTGACTTGCGCAGCAACCTACAAGTGAGTGGCTGGTTTCTGAGGACCCTGAATTTAAATAGTGTGGGACAAACCATCTCTCTGGCTGAGTCACCCTCCTTTCTTGCAGGAATTCAGTTGGTGTGTAGCAAGCAGGTGTTGCAGGCAGTAGAAGAGCCTGGGAAGATACACACTTCTCTGAATAATCCTTCTGTGCTCCCTAGCAGGATGTTTAAGTGTGTGTTAAGTACTTTCAGCCAGGTGGAATTCAAGGAAAGAGGAATGTTGACTTTAACAACACTAAAAATTATCTAACTTAAAAGCAGTTGGGTTTATCTACGTGAGCTGCCAAATGCTTGTAGTGAAAATGTGAGGTTATTGAAAACTTGAACTCTTCTGCTTGCATGTGTCTAGCCACAGGCAAACCTTTAGGGAAGAATGTAGTCAGAGCTGATTGCATCAGGCTTGGGGGTTTCTTTATCCTTAGCCAGTGGGTGGTGAAGAGTCTTCCATCACCCTGTTTACCCAGGCATTGTCTGAGATTCAACAGTTTTTATTGAACTTCATTGCAGGGTCTTAGAATCTGATTACATTTTGACTCCAGATGGGTTCATTGTTCTAGAAATCTGTGGATCTGCCTGGTAATGCTTGAGGGGTAAAAAAGGCAAATGAGCTAAAGCCCAGTTCAGAATTGATAGTCAACACTTCCTACATCACATCTATGTAACCAAGAAGATGGGCTGCTGCTGTACCTGCTTTGTTGAAGGGTTATCAGATCTTGATTACTGTTGTATCTTTGCCCTTAGGTATCAAATGAACCTGGCAACCGCTACAACATCCAGTTGATCAATGCCCTGGTGCTCTACGTGGGGACTCAAGCTATTGCACACATTCACAACAAAGGCAGCACACCTTCCATGAGCACCATCACCCACTCGGCCCACATGGACATCTTCCAGAATTTGGCAGTAGATCTGGACACTGAAGGTGAGCAGGAGAGACTTGTAGTTCATGCAATACCAAATTTAACAGCAGATTGTCTGTTTGAGCTCTTGACAGGTATGGAGATCACTTCCATCTATTGGATGGTCACAGCCAGAGAGTGGTGGTCAATGGCTTGATGGCCAGATGGAGCTCAGTGACAAGTGGTGCCCCTTGGGGATCTGTACTTGGACCAGTGCTGTTCAATACCTTCATCAATGATACAGATAGTGGGATTGAGGCACCCTCAGCAAGTTTGCAGATGACACCAAGCTGAGTGGTGGGGTTAACACACCTGAGGGACAGGATCCATCCAGAGGGACCTGGACAAGTGGGCCTGTGTGATCCTGTTTGGATTCAACCAGGCCAAGTGCAAGGTCCTGCCCTTGGGTTGGGGCAGCCCCCAGTTATCAGCCCAGGCTCGGGGTGAAGGGCTGGAGAGCAGCCCTGCAGAGAAAGACCTGGGGGTGCTGGGGTTGAGGAGCTGCTCTGGAGAGACCCCCCTGCAGTGCTGGGTCAGCTCTGGAGTCCTCAGCACAGCAGAGACAGGGACCTGCTGGAGTGGGGCCAGAGGAGCCCCAGCAATGACCCGA
>NW_008627557.1:56976-61989 GCF_000691845.1 Merops nubicus
CCCAGGCTGCCCAGAGAGGTGGTCACTGCCCCATCCCTGGAATCATTCCAGGTTAAGTTGGCCGGGGCTCTGAGCAACCTGCTCTAGTTGGGGATGTCCCTGCTCCCTGCAGGGGACCTCAATGAGATAACTTTGAAAGGTGCCTTCCCACCCAAACCAGTCTGAGCTTCTCTGTAGCCCCTAGTGAATTCATAGTAAATGAAGATTAAACTCCTGAATACAGGAGCAATATTAAAACCAGAGGAGGCCACGGAGATGTTAGAAGATATTAAAGGGAATGAGAAACGAGTTTAATGAAGAGGAACTGAATTCTCCCTGCCCCACCAGCTTGGGTTGAGCTTTTCCACATCTTGGGTTGGTTTTCTTCCTTGCGCCTTCATCCTGCAGGCTCACAAACCTGAATCTTGAGCTACACGAGTCACTTCCTTATTCCTTCTTGTGCACGTGAAGCAAACTGTATGTCCTCTGACCACGTTTCCTCCCGTTGCCCCTCCCCAGGCCGGTACCTCTTCCTGAACGCGATTGCCAACCAGCTGCGGTACCCCAACAGCCACACCCACTACTTCAGCTGCACCATGCTCTACCTGTTCGCAGAGGCCAACACCGAGGCCATCCAGGAGCAGATCACCAGGTGAGGGGGAAGGATTGAGCTCAGTGGCCTTCAGCCTCCAGCGGTTTGGATCTTGGAGCTCTAACTAAATCCTTTTCGGGTTTCAGGGTTCTCTTGGAACGACTGATTGTAAATAGGCCTCATCCCTGGGGTCTCCTCATTACCTTCATCGAGCTGATAAAAAATCCAGCCTTTAAGTTCTGGAACCACGAATTTGTTCACTGCGCCCCAGAAATTGAGAAGTGAGTATAACTGAACCATGAGAAGTCACTAAAAACCACCCATCTGAAGTGGGGCTCGAGTCCCACCTCGAATTTTTGATGCTTCCTAGTGGAATAAATGCCCCTTTGCTTCCACGCCCAGGTTGTTCCAGTCTGTTGCACAGTGCTGCATGGGGCAGAAGCAGGCCCAGCAGGTCATGGAAGGGACTGGTGCCAGTTAGATGAGCCACATCTTGCCTCATAAGCGTGCCAGCCTGGAGGTCCCCGTCCCATCGACTGACAGAAGACTCTGTAAGGCTCCTCCTGACCTTCCCAGCCCCCTTGATTGGGTAGACACACCAGACCCTGGGTGAAAGTCTATGTGGGCATGTTCCAAAGTTTGTAACATTTTATTGATTTTTTTTTTTTTTTTTTACTTTTGGCCAAAATTCAGAGGATGCTGTGAATATAATTTTGAACTAATGTAAATACATGGAACAGAAATGTTTGTCTGGACTTTTGGGGTTGTGCAAATTGTGTAAAAGGCAGGTGGGTAACTGGTGCCTGTCCAGCTTGTAATAAAGGGGCAGCTGCTGATGCCAAGCACTTGTCTGGGGCAGACCTTGTCCTGACATTCCCAGACTCCCAAAGACTATTGAAAAGCCAGTTATAACATTATGTAACTTATTTTTCTTTATGTGGATGGGGGACCTTTAAATCACTAAGTTGTTTTACAAAAAGAAAAAAGGGGGATGTGTTTGGAATACAGGAATATGGAGCATGGGAGGGGTGAGGAAGGGGGTTGAAGTTCCTCAAATGCTCACAGCAAGTGGAGCAGCAGTCAGAGAATGCCTCCTTTTTGTTGGAGAAGACACACCTCAGGCCCTTGGGGAGAGGGTCACCTGTTTTTAGGAAAGAAACCAGAGACCAGGCTTACAGCTTTTTTTTTTTTTTTTTTTCTTTTGGACGCTTGTAAATTTTGGATGGTGGTGGGGGTTAAATCCAGACTTTTTCCCACCCCCCCTCACCCTGTGACCACACAGTATAAGTTTGTAAAAAAAAAAAAACCAAAAACAAAACAAAACAAAAAAAAAAGAAAAAAGAACAAATTAAAAAAAACCCAAAGGACCAATACAGCCCATTTTGTAAGGATTTTGAATGTTTTGTAAAGTATTGGTCCATGTGTTGTATTTTGTAGACTTTCTAGTTCTTGGGCTTTAGTTCTCCCACTTCTTGTATGTATGCATACTGTAGTTACACATTAAAGTCATGACATGCAGCACGTGCCACTGTGCTTCTTCTCTCCAGCTCCATCCTGCCTGGCTGCTCGATGGCTTCCAAAGCCTGTTCCATCCCCAGACAGACATTTTCCAGTGTGATTTGGGCACTGCCTATGGAGAGCAACCAGGGTTTGGTCTCTAGGATGAGGTCAGAGGGGAGAGCTGTTACAGTGAGGCAGGGCCTTGCCTTGAAGTGGCGTTTGCAGCACCTCATTTGGAAGTTCTTGAGCAGTTTGGCAGAGCTGTGGTGATATTCCCCTCAGGGAATGAGGACCCATGCAAGGTTGCTGGTTAGCTGTAACAAAGGGCAGGTGGCTTCAGCAGCACCAGTACTCCCAAATCCTTTAGCAGCTAGGAGGAGAAGGGAGCTTCACAGCTTCCTTTTTGGAGAACTTTAAGCTAGTGGACTGCTATCGTATGGGTGGAAGTCGGGGTCCCCTGCTTAGGTTGAAGGGATTGTGTACCTGGCTGTGCTCTTGCTGCACAGGGCAAAAGCCACCTCCAGGGACCACTGAGCCACGTCTGGCTCAGAGGGAGTCCTTGCTTTGTGCCCTGTTCCCAGGCTGTGTTTTTCCTGTGTGCCAAGGAGTCATCTCCTACCAGTTCCTGGCATTTCTTGGGCTAAAACTGAGCCTTTTGAAGTTGGAATTTTTGGGTTCTGGTGTTGCAACCCCAGCCAATTCTTCCTCCCATGTTGGGTTAGGATACTGAGAATTAACCAGCAGCCTGTTTTTCTCTATCTAGCCCAGGTGGTTTTTTTGTCTGCCACTTAACTCTAGCAAACCACACGCAGAGCTTACTCACTTGTCCCAGTGACTCAAAGGTCTCTGGTTCTGTATTAACGTTGTGGCTGGTTCCCTTTAGGCTTTAAGAACTTTCAGGCTGGTAGAAAGAGGGGGCAGAAGTTGGACAGGATTCAGCAAATATCCCAGGTAACACTAGTTTGAAATCTCATCTGCTGTAAGGAGAGAAGTGCTGAGATAGCAGACTGGACTCTGAACACACCACTGTAAAAGCGGGGTTAAAAAAAGCTCCCTTCAGTTCTGTTAAACTGCCATGGCCCCCAGCAGTGCAGGTGGGGATGGAGGTGACCTTTATCTACACCAATGTGGTGGTCTGCATTTCTAACTGCAGCAGCAGCAAAGATCCACCCTTTTCAGTGGGGCTTTACACCCTGTTGAAGCAGACAATGTTGGTGGGTAAGAATCAGCATCTTTATTAGGTAGAACATGGCCTGCAAACCTCAAGCCCACACAGAGAAATGCCTTTCAGAGGGGTAAAAGAAATGTCTTCCTGTGCTGAGCCTCCATGAAAACCAGGTGGATGGGCTTGTACCCTTACCAAATGCTCAGAATTAACTATGTGTAGCTGAAGAGTTCAGTGCTGCCAGCATTTCCACTTGCCAGACGTTTACTCTGAACCTGTAAGGGTTCTGTGAGGTACAAGCCACCAGCTGGATTTCTGATGCTTTCATCTGCACAAGGACCAACAGCTCTTGCCTTGAATTTCTGATGCTGAATGAGGGAACCCACTGTCTGTGCTGAAAGCACGTGTCTGCCTTCCAAAAACAGCCATTAGGAGGAGGAGGTCCAGGCTTTAAGTCCTCTAGAAGAAGGTGGTAGTTGTGCTCCAGAGCTCTCGCTGTAAGACAAGGCCATCCCAAACCACTTCTTTACTGTAGAAGATCTTTCCTGATGTAGAGGTAGCTAAAAAGCCACGTGCCAGGAGGGACAAGTGGGCCCATGCTCCATCTTGCCCTCTGCTCTCGTTGCTGTAGAAGAGGAGATGGCCAGAGGTGACCCTCCACCCCCCAGCACAGTTAATTCCAGGAGCAGGCAGGTTTCTAGCGTACCAGCTCCAGCAGCTGGTGCAAGATCCTCTTCTGGCCGTAGCGCACGTGCAGAGCCTGCTGCTCCCTTCGGCTCAGCTTCTCATAAGCCTCCTGGTCATTCAGCAAGTCCTGCTCTGCTTTCAAGTCAGACCTGTAGGACTCCAGGGTCAGCAGGATGCTGTCATAGAGGAGCTTCTTGCAAGGGGTTTTAAGTCTGGAGAGAGCCTCATTGGAAAGGGTGGAGCTTTCCTCTTCCTCGCTGTCATCTTCCCAGCCATCTTGTTCCTTATACTCCTTGAATTCTTCTTCTGACATGCACAGCACCTGTGATGACCCAGGCAGAGAGAGGAGTCACTGGCTGGCAGTGTGAGTACCTCAGGCTTTCTCCTCCACAGGAGTGTGGGTTTGAGACCATGTGGAGCAGGTGAATTATTCCTCAGCTGCACTGAAGATAAGAGTAAAAAGGGCTTGGATTTCTCCTAACCCACAAGTTGCTTGTAAGGAGGTAATTCAAACATCAAACCTGGGTCTCTGGACCAGTCTTAAAGGACATCTTGGCTGCTGCCTACAAAGATGTAGCCCCTCTCCAGAGCAGCAGTAGCCCCAGAGCCATTCAAGACCAGTTAGTAAGTACAGGTGGGCAGCTAGCTGAGAAGGCAACAGTTAACAGCACCTGAAGCCTGGGAGCTGGGCAGACACAGCCTCTGCTGCTTTTTCACGCAGGAGTCAATGTCAAAGCACCTTCACAGGCTTGTCCCCCTTCCCAGAACCACACAGCAGTGCTCACCTTGAGGGTTGTGGACAGCTCTTCCTCTGTCAGCACCTCGTCCCAGCCCAGTACAAAGGCACCTTCCTCCCCGACCATCTCCAGCTGGCACAAGAAGTCCCACTGCTCTGCCACCAGCTGCTGCTCTGCTTCACTTCTGGCGCCTGTTTTGAGGACAGCAGAGCTGCAAACCCAGTGCAGGTCGCACTGGGGAGGTTTGTCAGTGGAGAAGGGGAAGGACGAGGCAGAGAACTGAAGAAAACTCCCTTGAGCCTTGTTTCATTACATACACCATGTTTAAGAAGAGAGAGTTGGGGTTGTTCAGC
>NW_008627558.1:0-2115 GCF_000691845.1 Merops nubicus
ATATATATATATATATTTATATATGTACAATGGAACTAAAACAAACTACTTATACTACTTATTTACGAATATATGTTTGTGTGTATAGTTTCAGTACCACAAAAAAATCCCAGTGTAAATCAACCCAGACATCATAATCTGTATATTAAATTTGTCCTGTTTTATGCTCCTGTAGCAGTATTCAACCACTAACATCAAATTAATCATGTTCTGTGGTGAGGCAATTATGCAGTTCCCCTTTTAATCAATAATCAGTGCAATCATTTGCAACCCTAACTTCTGAGGTAATTCTGATTCCCTTAGCAGAAAAATCTGCACTGCAAAAATCTAGCCTAGCTTGTATGCCAGGTCATTTCTCTTGCAACTTTAAAGTTGTTTGGTTTCTCACTGAGGTTATGTGACCACATACGCGTTTAAGTATGTACAGAAAGAACTCTAGGACATGTAAAAGGTGTAAATCCAGTTGTTTTCAGAGAAGAGCCCCAGAGTTCAACACCTGTGATTATTTTTCCTTACTCATTTTAGGTAACATCTACTTAGTACTATTCAGAAATGTTCACAAATATTATTCTGTCAAAGCACCTATTACTTCTCTTTCTTAAACTATAGTTGTAAAACTGTTCATAGAATCACAGATAGTTTCCAGAAGGTACCTCTGGAGAGCATCTACTCCAAACCTCGACTCATATGATTTTCAGTTAGATCAGTTTCTTTGGAGACTTGTCTATTTGATTTTTAAGTATCTCCAAGGAGGGAGATTCCATGTGGAGCATCTGTGGGAAACACGTTCCCACATTTGATCACTCTCATGGTGAAAGACTATTTAGTATCTAATTTTATTTTGTGTTGTTACACCTTGTGTCCTCTTCTTTCTGTTAATAGTGCATCCACAAGAAGGATCCTGCTCCATCTTCTCTATAGTTTTCCACTGGGTAGCTGATAACAGCAATAAGATCCCTCTTTAATTTTCTGAACAAACCCATCTCTCCCTATTTCCCCTTGTACATTCGTTCATTTTAGTACCATCTGGTAGACTTGCTCCACGACATGAACATCTTTCTTACACAGGCAATCCAAAATGGGACACAGTACTCCAGATGCAGCCTCACAACTGTAGAATCAAGGGGATGAAGCACATTCTTACCCTGTTAGTTACACTCACATTACATTCTAGTTAGTCACCTTTGCTTAAGTGGCACTGGACTGGGTCTACCTGTTTTGCTTTATTTGTCCTTAAAAGTGTGCCCTTCTCTACACCTTAGATAGGAGCACAAAAGAATGTAAACCTAGCTCAGTAACCTTAAATTCCATCCTCTGAGGAGAGGAGTACTATTTGTTGCAGGATCTGTTTATTGTTGGGTTGAGGGGGAAATTGTTTTTTTCTTTTTTTAATTATGTACTTGCTATAGAGCAATCAGGCTATTTGGTCTCATGCCACAATCTGGGCTACTTTCCAATTCTAAACATTTAAATTATCAACTGTCTTTGTCTTAATTTATTACATAATATTTTTCTCTATTAACAAAGACCTGCAAGAGGTTTGAGATGGCTACAATGGTGGATAGCTTATAAAACATGTCACGTGAATTGCCAAAAACAATGAACTAGCAAATGAGTTTGCTTTTCTTAGCATCTAGCTGAAGAGTATCTAACACCACTATTTTGATAATAAAAGCTGTGGAAAAATAAAAATCTATAGTAAAAGTCTGTTAAAGTTGAGAAATGCTTTGAATAGTTTGGTGCTTTAATTTTAAAATTATAATGATTCTATCACAGACTTTCTGAATGTCCCCAGAGACCTCTCAGACTCAGTGGAAGGTGGTCATGGGCAAGTGGTTCAAGACAGACTTCTTGGAAAGCCACTATAGTAGTAGGAGGTGGATTAAGAAACCAATTGCCTATTGCCTCAGTGCATCCACCACACTCAGCTTATTTTTAAAAGTCTCAGTGAAACATTGTATGACTTAAACAGAAAAACAACAGTCAATAGAAATAGGGGGAAAAAAAATGTTTTGGAATACAGACTGGGTGCTAGCAGTCAAACTCAAAACTTCACAAACACTGTTTCACACTTCTGGAATGCCCTATTTTAATAAGCATACTGGTGAAAGAGTG
>NW_008627558.1:2146-34237 GCF_000691845.1 Merops nubicus
GAACAGGATACACTGGAATATATAAATAACTCTCACACAGTAGACACATATTATTTTACAGTCAAAAGAAACGAAATCCTCAACTACCTTTTACCCTGAAGAAATAAAAGCTACCCAAGAATGAGCCATTTTGGCTCAAGTTCAGCATAGCCCTTAATGAGGCACCAGAGGGAATCACAGCACTACATCTGCAAGTGGGCAGGACAAAGTGCTGAACGCCAGGAGAGTGATCCTGAACATTATCCTGGTTTCTGCCTCCCACGTAGTTACTGCCTGCCCATAAAGAAATTAAATTTCTTTATGGAACTGCTTTGGTATCCAAAAGGCACAGAGAGTTGCAGTTATGGACCAGGCCAGATGTCCCCCAGTCAAATGTGACTGTGTGGTTATCATTCCCCTACACAACAGCGCTTCTCACGTCTGCAAATCTGGGCTTTCCACCACCTCTGTCTTTAGAGGGCCTCCACACTGTGCAACCTGCATTGCTGGTGATTGCTTCCTTGTAAAAGGTGAATGCCTACAGAAAATTCTTCATTCTTTCCAAAATCTACTGCTCTGGGACTAGGCCCTTCCCTGTCCTCCACATGCTGAGAGGGTTTAATCCTCCCCTCTCCACTGCACAGTGCTCAAATGACTGCCCACAGGGCTCCTTATAGGAGGCTGATGCTTTCTTCTAGCCACAGCAGGCAGTCTACACTTGCAGTCCTATAACCTAACATGGAGAGTAGCTGGAGCGGAAAGGAAAAATAGGGAACCCTGTCTTGTCTCACTGGGTTGAAGTCCATATCCATAACACAGCCAGTGCTGCCTAGTAAAATACAACCCTGGCCTTTAGAAAGCATGCTGAGAAGAAAGAAGTAGACATCCCCTTCAGCCAAGGAACTGCTCCAGCCACTACTCTACTGCATGTAAAAAAGCACTTTCCTTACTCCTTTAATCACTTCTTTCACACAGTTTAACCAAAAAAAAAACCAAAAATATCCATGCTCTTCTGGGGGAAAAAGATAGGGAGAGAGGGATGCACTCCTGCCTTCACAAGAGTTTCTGGCTCTACTTGTTACAGTTTTGATTAAAACCTTGGTGACTCCAGTCCAGTGAGTGACCAGAGGCTAACTGGATGCTGATTGCACTCATTGTCTCAGCTCCCTGGCTCAGCATGGTGATGATCTTGGACCCCATTCCCTTTGTTATATCACCTCTTATTGAAATTATAACAGATTAGTTGCTGCACGTTTCTACACTGCAATCCCAGAAGGTCAGTGATTCTTTTCAAACTTCAGCAAAAACCCAGAGGAAAGAAGTCTTCATTTTCCCCCTTTTTAGATTCCTGTTTTATTCTTCTGTATTGTCTATCAATGTGTTTATCAACAGCTATTCAGAAATCTTTGCAGCTAAATCAGGTTATCAAAATTCTCAGACAATACAATAATAGAAACGCTAATAGAAATGGATTTATCACTTCCAACAGTACTGTGTGGGAGTGGCTTCTACTGTGTTTGACAAAGAACTTTGAAATATTTAACACAATCTTAAGAATTAAGTAACTCTGTCTCAGAAGCCCTTGTTATAAGACAGAAATGACTGCAAGCTAACTTCATCTATTCAGAAAAATTAGTACAAGAAAAATAACACTTTTTCTTCTTCTTACTATTCTGACCCATCTGCAAGTTAAAGTCTTTATAAAAATTTTGTGTGGAGAGAAACCATGCAGTAACAGTAACTTACTGGAAGTTAGCAATAAATAAAAGTTAGTATGCAATGGTACTAGGCACTGCATGAACCTGTTTGGGTAACAAGTAATTTTGTGCCGTCAATGGAATAAATATTTGTGCTATCTGTAATTTGTGTCTATATTAATTTCCACAAAACTCATGGCTTTAGGGTAGTAAGCAAGTACATTTGGACAATCTCTTTACTATTATTAGATGCTCACTACTAGAAATCACTATTCTTGTCACAAATGCATTCGTATTTTCTCTTTAGTCCTTTAGGAATCATTACACTTACAGATGGTGCAGCCATAGCATTCTGTCTCTGATAATCTCTAAATATTCTGTATATAGTTCTTGAAATGTTGAGGTGTTCTCTTGCATTTATTAAGAAATGCTCATAGGAAAATGTTTTGCTACACAAATAGCCCAGAGATATGTCAGCTCTCTGGTGTGACCTTACAGTACCTGCTTCGTTTAACCCAATGGATCTATCCTAGTGAGGGGATTCAAAATGGTAATAATGTCTGTTAAGGTTCCAAACCACAAATATGTGCTTCAATTATACAAAATTCAAAACAGAAGTAAAGGTAAACATGCAACAGGTAAATCAATCTGCCTAAAAGCATTTGACTGGGGCGCTCTGTCTTAAAATTCAGAGAGGAAAATAAAATAAAAATTGGTACTGATACACTTGCCAGAATACCAGACGAGGCCCAGTTTCTGAAAACAGTGAAATGGATTTGGGTGTAAGGAACAATGTGCAGGGATCATATTCCTACAGATGAAGTTAGACACAGTATAAATGCTGCTTTTACTGCAGACTAGATAGTTTTTAAGATATACAGAATTGTTCCCACTAGTAAAAATTGCTTCTTCGTTTATCTCAGAAACACACACATTGAAAAGTCTGCAGACTTTTAATTAATAAATAAAAATCAATAAAAAATACTTTTGTCTTCCTCCAGATATTCTACAGCAACTCAAAACTGGGAAATAGAAAGTTCTTAATCCCTGCAAGGAAGCATACACTATGGGTTAAGCCTATATATATAAAAAGCCCTTCAGAAAACACTAAAGTTTTATTCATTACATAAGGCTGAGTTCCAGCTGGTAGAAAAAAAAAGCATTAGCAGTAGGAAACACACACTGAGCATTTATCACTTGCCAGCCAGTATTCAGTATTGACTGGCATTTCTGAAAACACTTTGCATTTATGAGAACACGCACACCCAGGAAATTATAGCACGCCCCTCTCTCTATAATCCTTCCTCACCAGATACACACACAATTTGAGTTATAATAGCCATTTCCTAATTATTCTGTAACTCAGTTTCTATTTAAAGCACTCTGAGAGCTTTTGCTCTTGCTATGAAAAACATACTCAAGCCATCTCATCATATTTACTGAGAGCTACTATTGCCAAGAACCGGGCAGTAAGGCTCTTTCCTATGCAGTCAAGAAAAGGCATCAGCATTTTTAGGACTCTCTGCCTGAGGCTATAGAAAAAGGAAATAAGGAAATACAACAGTAGATAAAGACAAGAAATTGAGTCAAGATGCTAACTAAAATAGTAATTACTGCTTAGAAAGTCTATGGATGATTTCCTAAATCTTAGAGCTTTAGACTGAAAAACTTTTTAACAGTTAAACATTTCCTGAGAAGTTGATGATTCAGTCCTCAAAGTACTTCTCACAAAGAGCAGCATAGAGCCCTGAAGGATATATTGGGAGAGCAAGACACATTCAAGATTTGAATGAATGAAAATGACACAGGCAAATAGACTGGGCATTGTTTCCCTGGGATGTAACACCTCTGAGCAAATAAAAGGATTGGGTTTTTATTAGCCATTGGTCCCAGAACCCAAGAGAGAGGCTTCTGTCAGATATCTAATTCTGTTTCCAGACTCCATCACAGGAGCAAGTCAGATGTCCCCAAAAGTTCAAGTGGAGGATAGTATGGGGTTGAGGTAGCTTGTAGATGGGGTGAAAGGCTGCTTATTTACATAGAATGCTTGCAGCCAAAGACAAAGGTCATCATTCCCTGTTACATAATTAGAGGTCTTAAAGGTATGGCACAGACAGGAGACAGAGCCTAACGTAGCTAATGTCATAACTTGTCATTATCAGAATAAGTAGTAGAAAATGAAAAATTTCAATGGATATGTTTTCTAGGAAAACAAGTTATTACATATACATATGTGAGTGTGAAGAAGAAGCTCAAAAGGAAAAAGGAAGGAGAGATATAAGCTAACAAAGGGGGAGGAAGGAGTGATGGAACCAAAAAAAAAGAAAAAAAAAAGCATGAAGTCAGAAAGTCTAGGCAATGGAGAAGCAGACAAATATTACATATATATATACACACACATAGTGTATATATAGATCAGTAAAATCTCTATGATAAATGAAAGGAAATTGGACATAACTAAAGAACTCTCATAAAAGATTTGCAAGTAGATGTCAAAGATGGAGACAGCATGGCAAATCACTGGAGGGTCTGTAGGGTGACGTAAGTGGTCTGAGGTGACTGTCTTCCCCATGTTAGTATTTAACAGCTCAGGAAAAAAAAAAAAAACTGAGAGTAAAATAAGAAAAAACATGAACAAATGAGGCAAAATCCAAAATAACAGAAATAGAGCAAACTATGTAGTAAAATTAAGTCTTTATGAAGTCTTGCTCAAGTATCTTAAGTAATATCTAATAGTAAAAATGAGGACATACTTAGAGATTCTTCTACTTTTATAGTTTTACATTACAAATATATGAAGCAAACAACATTTCTATTTCAAATTGGTCATATGTATGTACAGTATGTGTGCATGTATACACTTCAGAACATTTCTTCTTTTTCCATATTGTTACATTACTGTATTTAGGTTCATATTTCTTTTTCTATTTTAGAGAAACCACAGAATTCCAAGCAGTCTGATCAAAGCTCAATTCTTTATCAGAAGTAAAAAAAAAAAAAAAAAACCACCTTTGATTTGAGTTTGCTGATGCTTTCTGCAACAAGGTTTTCCTTGTAAGAACATATGAATTTAACAAACTGTAATAATTTACAAGCATAGTCCTGGATTCAGCAGTTCACAATCATGCCCTAAGAAGCAGATATTTGCAGTTAATAATATTGCCAGTAATATTCTTAATAGTGATTTTAAGATGTAGATATTGCCCTCCATGAGATAAAGATCTCTTTTATTCTAATGAGAAAAACCTTAAGAGGTTAGAGAATGCAGAAAAAAAAAATACAAGAGTCTGTCCAGAGTGTCAAAGTCAGCCTGACAAAACACCTGAAATTGAACACTGTTTGGAAGCACTTGTCTGCAAAGGTGCATTCCAGCCTCACAAAAATCTAACATACTGATGAACACAGGGAAAATTGTTAGTTGTAGGATTCTAAATGCCTTTAAAATACACGGAAGAGTGAACACAACTGCCCTTGGGAATTTTTCCCTTCACTGGTACAGCAAACAGGAATGATTGCAATTATCAGTGGGATTTTTCTGGCCAGAAGTAGATATGCATCTCTGATACAATCATCGTACACTTCCTCCACAGTCAACAGAGAAAAAGGTAATTATAGTAACATACTAACCTCTTCCTAAAGTCAACAACTGAGACCAATTAAAAGAACCATGCCCTAAAAGTAAAAATACCTCTCAAAGGGCAACTGATACAGTTGCAGAGTTCTGCTTTACAAACATCCAAATTCAAATAAAGATGAAGACATGCACGGCTGTTTCTTTACATCTTCAGTAAGCTGCAGAATGACTCACAAATTAATCACCTACATGAAGCAGTTCAACCAATTACTTTTTCTAAAGATCATAACACAAGAAATGTGGCTAACTCCTATCTTATTTCATCTATATCCAACCTGCTCTCTAAAAAATAGCAGTCCTACCTTTTCTCCCTGGCTTTTTTTTTTTTTTTTAATGTGAAAGTCTTTTCATGCTTCCTATTATTTTTCCCCATCTAATTCTGATTTGTATTACAAACCATTCAACATTATATTTCACCTACATGATTAATCCTTTACAGTAAAGCTGAAAGTCTAGACAGAGATAAATGGGTGTGTGCAAGGCATCTCTGCTGGTTTGACAGGAAAAGTATTTATTTTGAGCGCATACCTATGCGTGAGTGGATTAAAATATGTTGTCTTGGTAAGTTTATTGATTTCAGTTTCCAACAACTCATACTTTTAAATGCAACCAGTAATCTTCAGGGCTTAATTTCAGGCTTCATATATAGCCAAAATTTCAGCCTATATATTCTCCTCTAATAACACAATCAAGATATTTTGAGGGATTCCTAGACAAAGCGTTCAGAATGTACATTTAAATTACAACTTAAATTACAGAAACATAGAGTGCAGCAATCTTGATAGCATTGTAGGATAAGGTTGATAGTAGTTGAGCAAGCACAAGTAGTACAAACTGTGTTATCGTGAGAAGATACTGAGGCCATTGGGGAAATGAGGCCAGTGAGCTGTCACCACCTGCCCATTATCATGGTCCATCATTGCTTATGCTTACTTATGCCACACGACCACATGGCAGCAGTGCCCCTACCTAGCCCCTAACTGGAACAGGACTCCACACAGAGAGCAGCTGACTTTAACAAATCTACAATTCAGTTCCTAGTTTCATTTTACAAGTGTACTTTCTTCTCTCTCAGCAGCTTCCTTGTTCTCAGTCAGATGCTTTTAGAAAAGTTTAAGAGAAAACAAATAAAAATCTTTATTTTTTCATAAGTTTTTTCCTGTTCAAATGGAACAGCACAAAAATGAAAACAAAGAAAGAAAGGAAAATAATTATCCTAAAAAGAAATGTGAAGAGATGCATGCCATCGAACAGGGAACATTTTGCCCTCAAGCAGATGTAGGCAAAAAACATGCAGAGGGCCAGGGAGAAAGAATCAGGAGCAGAAATGTTTACAGGCAGCAGAATATCCCCAGAACATTTTGCTATAAAGTAAAATATCACTTAAAGATCTTCTGCTTCCAAATGCTATAATCTCCCTAGATACTCTAGCAAGCATAGATTATCTTTCTTATTATGTAAAATCTCCCATCACTATCTTTCTCTCATATTTTAAGTTGCAATACAGAAAGACACATTGAATTATCACCGTGAGTCACCCAAGAGCCCTTCAATGGGTTCTTTTATTACTATCACTTTTTCACCTCAAGAAGCACACAGAAAAAGCAACACAGGCTGAAAGAATATTTTACTTCTGCATTTAAGCCTTATTAAGATTAATTTTTTTCAGGGATGCGTATATTTTTGGGTGGTCGACTTTTAACAACTCTTTCTTAAGAAATGTCCAACTTAAAATAACCTTTCCTCTTTAACTTTGAAGGTTACTTTCTTTCACTTTATTTGCTTAATTTTCAGCACTTTCTAACAGGAAAAATTAAGTTTGGCTGAGCATATTTCCTGCAGTTTTCTTCTGGCTTTGGAGATTGTTTTCTGATGTGAGAATGTTTTGACCTTTCAGCTTTAAAATGCTTCACAATGAATGATTCATACATTATTTTCTAACCTTCCTTATATAAATACCTCAAAGTTACTACTTGATGGTGAGAGTTTTACCTACAACAAAACCAAATAATTTACTCTATTCATTGCTATTACAAGTTTGCTACCCTACTTTTTATGGAGAAAAAAAAAATCAGTTATGAAATGGTTATCAGTAGCTACCTAGCTGTGCTACACTTGTACAAAAGCTCTAGTTGGTCCTGACAAGCAGGGTTTATGAAAGTTTTAGTAAAAGGGACTATGAAAAAAATGAGGACACTGTAGAAAGCAGATTCTGCATGGATTTACAGCTGAGGCAGAGCTAGCACAATATATAGTGCTGGAAGATAAGGCCATATAGGTCCCTTAGACCCATGACCTGAGCTGAACATAAACTCTTTCAGCAATTCATAGTCAAATTTAGAAGGCTTCACAGAGGCCGGATAGCAACTTCGTGATGAGACAGCAAGTCGATTGCAATGATTCTCCTGTGGTGTTCTCTGTGGGGTCATATTCTGCCTTGGGATAAATCCCTGACCTTTTTGGAGTATATTTAGAACTTGTTTCAGATTAGATTTAGTACAGTTATGGTTAAAGAAGCAATGGATTCAAGGCAACACAGGCAGAGAAGCTCAAGACAGGAAGACTGAATTTACTGTCCATATTTTTGCATACTGCCTCAAAGGAAATCATATAGTAGCCGAAGATCATTTTTTCCCCTTAATCCATAGCAACGTTCCTTTAAATTAGTCCATGAAAGAGTAAGTTTCTAGATTTTTCATGTACATACAGTCCTCACATAGTGCTTCATCTTGCAGTTCACAGATGATCCTCCATTTTGAGAAGCATCATGCTGTGATCTGTGCACCAGTTAAATACTGAGAGACAGTGCTCGTTTTATTTTCTTCGTGGGCTACTGGGAATCAGTTTGATTCTTTACCAAGACTTAGAGAAACAAGAATTACCCTAATTCCATCTTTTGTAGATGATAGCCTGCAAGGACCATTAAAATAGTACAGAATTAGCAGACTACAAAATCATCAACAAAGTAAGGTGTTGCAGTAGAAGTACAAAGCCAGCAGGCAGTTGTGGTTTTGCAGCCATCAGTCACCGGTTTCAATACTGGTTGGCTCTCGCCTTTACTGCTCTGGTGTCATACACAAAAGGAGAACTGGGGTAAAAGGGAGTACTAGTATGGAGTGTGTCATTTTAGTCTCCTTCTTCTATAATATTTTACCTAGTTTTTAGTGAATAACCACAAGTAGTCTAATTTTGGGGTCCTGACATAGAATAGAGAACTGACATGAAGAAACTAACAGCTGTGGCCCATAATGTGTCATAGAATGGTTTGGGTTGGAAGGGACTGTAAAGACCATCTAGTTCTAATCCCACTGGAATGGGCAGGACATCTCCCACCAGATCAGGTTGTGCAAAGCCCCATCCAGCCTGGTTTTGAAGGTTCACCACATCCAGTGGTGTGGAGCATCCAATACTCCCCTGGGCAGCCCGTTCCAGTGTCTCATCACCCACACAGTGAAGAACTTCTTCCTTACATCTAATCTACATCTATCCTCCCCCAGTTTGAACCTATTACCTCATCCTATTGCTACAAGCCCTTGTAAAAAGTCCCTCCCCAGATTTCTTGTAGGCCCCCTTCAGATACTGGAAGGCCACAGTAAGGTTTCCCCAGAGCCTTCTCTTCTCTAGGCTGAACAATCCAAACTATCTATCTCAGCCTGTCCTCATAGGAGAGGTGTTTCAGCCCTCTGAGCACTCCTCTGAACCCACTCCAACAGGTCCACGTCCTTCTTGTGCTGGAGGCTACAGAGCTGGACACAGTACTCCAGCTGCAGTCTCACAGGAGCAGAGTAGAAGGGTAGAATTGCCTCTCTTGATCTGCTGGCCACACTTCTTTCTCCTTGTGTTACTTGTTAAAACCATAACATTAGCTTCATGAAGTTTACAAGTCAGAAGAGTCTATATATTTTACTTTTTTGACAGTTGTAACAAAATCAGCTCCTGTTGGATATTGAAGGAAATTTATAAAGCAGGTGCAGAACATGTTGCACATCATACCTTCACAGAAAAAGTTTAGGTCAGAAAACAGCTCTGAGAGTCAAGTTGTTCAACTTGCTGTTCATAGTAGGGCTAACCTCAAAGCAAAATCAGGTTACTAAGGCCTTGTCTACAGGCCGTTTTTACCTACATAAAATTGGCAGATATCTTTTGATTCAGGTCTGAAAGTCTTCAAGGACAGGGATCTCACAGACTCTCTGAGAAACCAATTCCACCACTTAACCCACTCATTGTAAAATTTACTTTCATTACATGATGAAGCAGTGTTTTCTCTGAACATTATTTCCATTGTTACAAAAGAGGAAAGACATCAGAGCATATGATAGTTATAAAAAATTAAAAGATATAGAATCATTAAGATCTGAAAAGACCCTTAAAACCATAGAGTCTAGCTGTAGATGTAACACTACCAAGTCTACCACTAGATCATGTCCATAAGCACCTCATCTACATGTCTTTTGAATATCTCCAAGGATGGTGACTCCACCACCTCCCTGGGTAGCCCATTCCAACGCTTGGCAATCTTTTCAGTGAAGAATTTTTTCCTAATATCCAACCTAAACATGCCCTTGGGCAACTTGAGGCTATTTCCTCTCATCCTATCACTTGTCACTTGGGAAAAGAGACTGATATTCACTTGGCTACGACCTCCTTTCAAGTAGTTGTAGAGGGTGATAAAGTCTCCCCTGAGCCTCCTTTTCTCCAGGCTAAATAACCCGAGTTGCCCAAGCCAGTCCTCACAGGACATGCTTTATAGTCCCTTCACCAGTTTCATTGCTCTTCTTTGGTTGCACTCTAACACCTCAATGTCATTATTGTTGTGAGGAGCTCAAAACTAATCTTGCTAATGACCAAAATACTATGCACCTCGGGACTAGTATGCAGGGCCATGATTGTTGCACCTATGTCAGCCAGTTGCTGAGGGCAGCTGCTCTGGAGCCCGCCCAGCCCTCAGTGGAGTGTTAGATCTCAGCGTACAAGGGTTTTCCTGAGAAACACCAGGGGGCACAAGGAGCCAGCAGCTCTCACGAGAAAGGCTGACAAGATCCGGGCTTTGCCAGAGCACCCAGGACCACACCTGTGACTATTATGAAAAAGTCCCTGGGGGAGTACCAGGGAACTAGAGCAGACAAATAAAGCACGGCTTGTAGGAGGGATGTCTGAAGCTCTGCAGGCTCTGACCAGGAAGGGATGGTTTCCTCCTGGCAGAAAGCTATGGTCTCTGTAAGTTTTGCAGGTATCTTTATGTCCTCATTAGAAATTAGAATGTTGCAATGTTCTACCTGCTTTAAGACATTCTTTACCAACCATCACATAAGCTCCTGCTATACCTCTTCTAAGAGAAGTAAAAAAGAACAGGTAGCTAGAAGTAAGTGAATCCTTTTTCTCTTTCTGCCAAGTCTGCTTACCTTTCTTTTCCCCCATACCTGTCAGAATCATAGAATGTTAGGGGTTGGAAGAGACCTCTAGAGATCATCGAATCCAACACCCCTGTCAAAACAGAATCACATAGGGCAGGCCAACACATGAACACATTCAGGCAGGTTTTGAAAGTCTCCAGAGAAGGAGACTCCATAAATTCTCTGGGTAGCTTGTTCCAGTGCTCTGTCACCCTCACAGTAAAGAAGTTTCTCTGCATGTTCAGATGGAAACTTACTATGTTCTAGGTTATACCCATTATTCTGTGTCCTACTTCTGAGCACCACAGAAAAGAACCTGTCCCATTCCTCTTGACACCCACTCCTCAGATATTTGTCGAGATTAATAAGATCCCCTTTCCCCCTTCTCTTGACAGCTTCAACTTCTATCTACAAGTCCTTTAAAGGTGGTGAAGTGATCCAAGCAAGGCAGGTGACCTTGGGTAGGTCAGAGGAGCAGGGCACAGAGATTATCTAATCTACGGGTTTGATACATTCTGCAAAAGGTCCTATTGTCTGGTCCTCTGACTATCCAGAGAAGAGACTCTGCCCAGATCTTCCTAGCCTGTGTAACTCCATTCCTTTTGTATAAAGTAGCCAAAAAGACTGTTGGAGCACAGAAAAAGACAAAACTCCATTATGATCTTCTTGAGACAAGAATAAGACAAGCAGAAAACCGGTAGGTGATGTTCTTCCCAATACATTCAATGGCTAAACCATTGTGGAGTTCAGAGAAGAAGAAAAAAAAAAAAAAAAAAAAAAAAAGTTCTTGTTTAGCTAAGGCAATCACTTGGCTTCCTGGCCTTCATTTTCTACCAGAAAAAAATATGACAGAAAAGTTTCCTGTGAGAGAAACGGTCTTTCACAGGCTGACAGCTGAGGCAGGAACCCTATCACATATCTTTACATTTCCATGCTCTTTTTAATTATTCTCATGTCCCATTTATGTCCATGTTGAGGCCGTGTAACTGAACAAGAAACTGCAGAAATAAAGTGGAAACCCAGGATACCGAATACACGTGGCTGGATCAAAAGTAGAGAAAAATCCCATTTGTGTTGGTAAAAAAGAAAAAAAAAAAATCAAATCAATAAGATTCCTGCCTCTTATAATCTTGATATTGGAAACTGCACTGAAGCTTCAGCTGAATAATGGTTATTGACAATTCTTCCACTGGTAATACTGAAAAATAGTTAAACTTCAGAATCTTAGTTGCAAGTGTCATTTTATGCCTTTGGTGCATTTAGTCTATTTTAAGTGTATTACATGATGTGCAATGCAAGGTACTCCACAAAATATGCCTGGAATTTGATTTGCATTGTTTTGTGCTATTGAAAAGTTGAAAAAATAAATGCTTGCAGCTTATATTTAGAACCAAAGCTCCTTCATTGTAAAATGTTTAATTAAATTTGTTCCCTTACTTCTTCTGTATTCATTGGTTGCTATTTTTCTACAGCATAATCCATCAGGTGACACCATTATTCTTTTCCAGTAACTTTTCTGCTACATTTGTGCTGCTGTGATATCTTTTTCTCAGTATATTTCCCACACGTACTGTGCTTAGCTTTGTTTTACTGTGCTGAAATATGAAAGTCAAGATAATAATCAAGTGCATCATAAGCATATTAGGTCTTTTTAGGTCTTGACTTTGAGCTGGTTACAGTTCTGTGGCAGTCCATGTAACTATAATTATTTAAATTAGCTACTAGATTTCATAAATATTTTCTCTACACAACAAAAATATTTTACAGCCTAAAAATAAGGACTAAAATTCTAGTCTCCTACTAGAATTACACTTGTCAAGTCTCATCAGACTCTTGCAGAAGTGCTCAGAGCACAATTCTGATAAGCAGAGCAGCGTATTTCTCACAGATGATGGGCCATGCTGCACTTTTCAGTCAGTTTTCTAGTTTCCTTGCAAGTATGGCTTTTGTTCAACTAAGTTCCTGGTTAAACCTCTGTGAAGGTCACCTTCAAAATTAAAATACTGGAAAGCTGAAAGAGGATCTTCCACACAGGACTGCAGAAACTTGTGAACGTTGGTTTTGGTGTGAAAAGTTCTGTCTGACCACAAATTTTGTTCTGTGCTTATTTAACAAAAGCATACAATGGCCCAAATTCTGACAACACAAGTTAGTAATCAACAAAAGGGGTGTTTAAACTCAGGCAATCACATCAAATTGGGTGGCTGCAGATGTGCCTAATTTCTCACAGAAAGCTGTGAGAAGACACAGGAAAGCAGATCATCATATTATGCATAAGTCTCACAGTTCACTGATTTACAGAAGCAATTTTCTCCTGAGCACTAGTAATTTTTGAGGAAGTACTATTAAGTATTTATTCAAAGATATTTTAGGAAAATAAAATATACAGAGTAACAGGTATTTTTTAAATGAATTTACAATATTCTTAAGGAAGCACAATCTAGTGCAAAGTTGTAGATGCCATGTAAAATAAATCAATCACTTTGAATACTGGTTTTGTACTACACAGAAGAAAATAAGATGCAGTGATTTCTGAATACATGTGGAAGGTGATAAATTAGAGTTGTACAGTGGACCATGGAACAGAAGTCTGGACAAGGGTGGCGGCCAAAGTGAGAGCACAGAACTACTTGTGGTTGGCCAACCCTGGGACAGGCTGATGGGCTGATGTGACGTGAACCCTGGGAAAGTAGAGCAGAGAACTTGCTCTGCGTGGTCAGCATGTAATTCCACCACTCGAGGAGAGTGAGGAACCAATGAAGAGTCACCATGACTGCCATGGAAGTCCAGAGGACCAATGAAGATTTGCCATGACTTGTTTGTAAAAAACATATAAATCACATGTGAGTGAAAAATAAACATCTCAGTCCCAGTCTTAGTCTTGGCTTCACTCATGAACTGGGTCTGTGCAATCAGTTGCCACAAATACATATGAAAAGGATGGGGAAAGAATTGCAATTATTTGTTAAACATTCCTATACTAGGGAAGACCTGGTTTTAATCATAATCAGCAAAGGAGATGGATCTACAGGCTTGATTCTTCAACAGAGAACTTGCAGGTCTTCTATCAGTGTATGGATGTAAGTGCAAAATAAAACTAATACACATCCAGTTCTGGGAGCAAGAAAAGTTCTATAAACTTTGAACTGTACTTTCTAGAACTGTGACTGCTAGGAGTCATTCTGTGAGTGTGTGTGACTGAAAATAGCCTTAAGTGAAAGCTGAGACAAGGAAAAGGTTGATTAATAACAAAAGCTTCCAGAACTGTTCAGCATAAAAGTTATACCCAAAATACTATTACTTCCTCTATACTTAGCTGAACACCAAGTCAGATTATAAATCCTAGGTCCAAGGTAATATTATACCATACACAAAAGGTAGTAAAAAATTCTGGCAATATATAATCAGTGTAGCTAAGCCAAAAATAAACAAATATAATAACAGTATAAGTTTATATCCAGACAATACAGAGTCTATCTACATTTCACTCCCATGCTTCACAAATTAATGTTGTTTACTACCATTTATCTACACACACAGTTTATTTTATCAATTTCTCTTTCCTTAATTCACCACTGCCTTGTGCTGGATTACCAATGTAAAAAACCAAAAAACATTCTACAGATGTGCAGCGAGGAAGTAAGAAGAATGACTGCTACACAGAACAACTTTGTCTACTTCAGAGCCATGAAAATGTGCAACAGTACATGCTTGAAGAATGTAAAAAAAAAAAAAAGATGAAGCTAGTACAAATAGCTGTGAGTTTCCTAAGGTTTTCTCCTCTGTAAAAAGAGGCACTAAAACTGTAATTTAGTGTAGGTCTGTTATTTAACTCATTGAGGTTCCTTGCTATGTAATTTTAAATTAAACAAACAAAAACCATCAAGTTCAGATGAGTAATCACATTTGCAGCCACTGTTACACTGGTACCTTTACGAAGTCAAGTGTGCACTTCGTGGATGTTCATCTCTCAACAAGTCACACCTGGCAAATACTAGTCATGCCTATCACATATTCAGAAAGACAGAACCTGTTTACTGTGCTATTATAACATTTATCGGACAGTATCCAAGATGTAGGTTCTCACATTATTTTAAGATTGCCCTACTCAAATGCTTAGCACCCCCAAAAAGGATCTTCCATAGGTAAAGGTGGATTTTCTTTGGAAAGCTTATTTAAATATGCCACAAGTGACCATAACATCTCTTGATACCCCTATATTCCTCCGTCTGTAAAATTTGCAGAACTGTACACTACAGTGCACTATTTGCAGAACTGTGCACTACAAGAAGCCAATAGTTAAGGGAGAAGCTACCTAGCCTGACTCATGGAGCAAGAGATCGAGTTAATTTTCTCTCTCTGTTTCCTTACAGAGGAAAGAAACATTCCACAGTGGGGGTGGAAAGTACAATTTCTACATCTAGATTTAGCCATTAAAATAAAAAGCTGCAATTTTAGAATTTAATAGCTTATGAAGCACAAAGGGAAATTAAAAAAAAAAAAACCACAACATAAAAGCTTATGAAAGCCCTCCAATTAATTCAGCAACACCATTTTTTATTATGCATAACTTAGTTCCCTACAGCCAAGCTGTTTTTCATATATACATTTTTAGATACCATTCTGTATGTGTTGGATGTGCACAGATGTGTCCCTTTCTGCTTTAAATGAAAAACAAAAGAAAAAAAAAGGCTAAAAATTCCATAATTAAACAACATTGGTAACACACAAAACTGAAAATCTAAAACTGTAAAGAAATTTTTGTAGACAGAAGTTTAAGGTTAGATGAGAATATGCAATGGTTTAGACCCAGCCAGTATGTGATCACCACATGGCCCTTGATCAAACCCCTCCAAAACCTGAAAAGGAAGGAGAAGAGAGAGGATAAAAAACAAAACCTTCTGGGTTGAGGTAAGGAGACTTTTAATACAACAATGCAAAAAGAGCAATAAACAACAGTAATAACAATAACAGTAACAAAACGATATCTATTGCAGGTGACAAAAAGCACAGACCATATTAGCTCCAAATGGTACAGTACCTTCACCCCAGCTGTCCACCAAAAAAATGCACCTGCCTCTTGCCCTTATGTAGTGGGCAGGACATCATTACAGTATTCAATAACCTACTGTCTGGTTCGCTTGTCTATCCTGGCTGTGCCTCCCTCCCAACTTCTGGCAAAAATTATCCTATCCTAGCTGAAATAGGACATCTGTATCTTCAGGTCACATGAATAGGAAGTGTGGCAAGAGTGTGGATTTTGTTGAGAAATAGTATTTCTAATATTTCTATCCCTAAAGGAAAATGCACCCCTGAAGGTGATCTACAATATCATCAGGATGCAATACCATCTAAAAGACATTAACCTCTTTGAAAGAGTAGGGAGATACAGCATATGAATCAAAAAGTTTCTTAAAGCCTAGAATGCACCACTGGTCCAAAAATCTCCAGACGAACCTGGCTTTCTTAAATTAGTAAGTTCGTATGGTGGCCTCAGTAAGTCATTTGTAGAGTGTAGTGCTCTGTCCAACTGAGAGCAACCCAGAGATAAGCAAGGAAATGGAGAGTTCACATTGTGCATCATGACACAAGATTGGAAGCTCAGTTGTGGGTGCAGTCTCATCACGTTAACTCGCAACTAACAAGTTAAAACTAGTCACAGCTTGCTAGCTCAGGTGCAGGATCAGGAAATGCAGGTGGATTGCATGTGGGCCTAGACTGGCTTGTACCAGTTACCCCCAGCACTGCTGAGTCTGCTACATGGAGGTTCTGCCGGAACAACCTCAGTGTTCTCCCAGACCTTGCCAGGGTGTATTATCTCTACGTACTCCTTAGAACAAATTATTTCTTGTTACATGAAAGCAGCAAGTCTGATGCAATGAGGTTCTTTGAAACACAATTTAATGCAGACAAAATACTATGATTTCCCTCAACACCATGCCTAATCTTACTGATGTCTTCCTCTTCATTTCATCTCAGAGGTCTGAATATTTAAATCTGTATCTGAGAAGCTGTTAAATCAAACTAGCTGTATAAGATGCCCAGTCAAACAGAGTAACAGAACAGGCAATACACACTTTGAATGTGGAGAAAGAAGTTATAGAATCATAGAGTGATTTGGGTTGGAAAGGACTTTAAAGACCATCTAGTCCAAATCCCTCTGTCATGGGCAGGGAAATTTTCCACTAGATCAGGTTGCTCAAAGCCCCATACAACCTGGCTGTGAACATTTCCAGGGTTGAGGCATACACTACTTCTCTGGGCAACCTGTTCCTGTCTCTCATCTCCCCCAAGATAAAGAATTTCTTCTTATAGCAAATCTACACCTACCCTCTTTTGAACTAAAGCTGTTGCACTATAGGCTCTAGTAAAGGTCTTGCTTCATTGTTCTCATAAGCCCACTTCATCTATTGAAAGGATACAGTCCAGGCTGACCAACACCAACTCTCTCAACCTTTCCTCATAGGAGAGGTTTTCAAGCCCCCAATCATTTTCATGGCCCTCCTCTGGACTCACTGTAACAGGTCTATGTCTTTGTTGCACTAGGGGCCCAAGGGCTGGATGCAATACTCCTGGTGAGGTCTCACCAGAGCAGAGCAGCAGAATCACCTCCTTCAACCTGCTGGCTGTGCTTCTTTTGATGCAGCCCAGGATACAGTTGGCCTTCTAGGTTGTACGTGCATGTTGCTTGCTCATGCCCAATTCTTCATCCACCAGTATCCTCAAGTCCTTGTCTGTAGCACTGCTCTTAATCCATTCATTACCCAGTCTGTACTGATACTGGGAATTGCCCTGACCCAGGTGCTGGACCTTGCATATAACCTTGTTGAACTTCATAAGGTTCACTTAAGCCCACCTCTCAAGCCTGTCAAGGTCCCTCTGGATGGCCTCCCTTCCCTCTAGTGTATCAACTCCACCACTCAGCTCAGTGTCATGTTGTGTCTTCATGTTCTGCAAAATATATAAGGTACCCTAAACATTGATTTTGCGCCTATGTGGTTCCAAATTGGCCTGGCTATGTCTTCAGCAGGCGCAAACAGGGTATTTCATAAGGTTACAGGTATAGAAGCAATTAAGGGGACCGTGGACTATGCTGAGTCACCACGCTTCAGTAGCAGTTTTGCCTATACTGTCAACTTTAAATTAATGTCCTAGGGAAATAAAAGAAGTCTGATTGCTCCCTGTAAGAACAGCTCAGGTAGCTCATTAATGGAGCTGCACTGTTTTGTCACTCTCTTCACAGTGCCTTAGGCAACAGTGGCAGGAATAAAACTTAAGAAAAACAAACAACTCAGAGAACATGCCAAAAACCATTACTGTGACTTGTGCAGGGCTGTATCCCATCACTATCAACTATCAGAGCTCACATCTGACATAAAAAAGGCCACTAAACTGGCACCTATCTCAGACTGGTGAGCAGTCAAGGGCATCAAAATCTTCCTGATACCTCACAATACAGGTGACCCTAAGAGGAGAAAAAGCAAAATTGGATAACAAATAGTAAGGAATAAACCTACACATAAACCAAAAATAGATGTAAAACAGTGGGTGAATCTTAATCAATCTTAATTCTTGTGTTTCCCCGCATTGCCGCATTTATTATAGTTGTACTGTGAGAAAAATCCATGATACCACACTGCTAGCAGCTACTGTTAAGCTGCTGCACCAAGTCTATAATCATAATCCATCAAGTAATACAAGGTAATTTATTGTGCACTCAGTGTTTAGTGTTGCTACTTTTACTTCTAAAAATAGGTTTGGCTCATTTGGACAACATAGTCTACTTTTGATTAAATTAACTGCTTGGGACCTGATTGATGTGAGAATTTGAAGAGATAGTAATTGTCAACCTGGGTTGTTCATCAAAAGCAGGAATTTAGAATTTCACTCATCATATGAGAAGCTTTTTGCTCTGTGAAGAGCTGCAACACACAACACTGCGACTAGCCGCGACCATCGTTCAGAGATACAAAGATAATATGCTAAGACAAAGGAAATTTGATTACACCAAACTCAGCTGTAAGGTATCTTTTTCTTTTATTTTAATCCAGGACAGAGAGAAAGAGCAAAACGGAAAAAAGTAAACAATGAGAAGCCTGTCATAATAAAAATTCTGAGGAACTTTGGAGGCCAGCATTTTGTAAATTATGTCTGCTCGGAAGCAGGCCACCCCCGACACTAATTATTTCACTTTATTGTTCACTGATACACTTGGAGGATGATTAGACCTTCTAATCAATTTGGTAATCAGTAGGATTAATTTCTCTCTTGCCCATGAACTGCTTTTGTAGAAATATTAATGACTGCCAGGGGTGGAAGCCTTCTGCTCTCATATTAAAAACTCAAGTTATAGGGTAGCAGCTGAGGTAGACTAGTAACAGCTACAAAGTAATTTCATTATAATTATAGATTATAATTACAGCACTATTATTTCACTGTTCTATAAATCTCCACATAGCTAAATGCGATAGCAGATTATACTACAATCTTAGTAGGTATGCTCATGAAAGCAATTTTACTCATTCAAGCATTTTAATGTGAGCAGTTCAAGAACTTAAATACATGCAAGCCTTTTCAGGATGGAGACCCAAGAGCCTCATCCCATGCCTACCATGAACTTGGAAAAGAATCTCTCTCTGGAGTTTAGGGAATAGCAATAGGTCCACCAATAATAGATTGTCCTTTTAAAAAGTGTAAATACAACAATTATAAACTCAAAGAGAAAACAATGAAAGAAATTAACTGTTGTGGTGAAGGCTACTTCATCATTTTAATTCTATGTGTTCTGATCTGAGGGTGTTTGTGTTACATACACATAATTTAAAGTAGACAATATTGCTAGTACCTACTGCAACTAAACTAATGTAAGAATTTAATTCAAATTTCACCACTATTTACACAAAAGTCTAACATATTAAGGAATTCATCCAAGTTATGAGGGTTGATTACTGGATTTTAATGTGTATGTTTTTTAAGAAGGGTGATGAATTTGCTTAGTATCCCCTGTGCAATAATCTGACCTGTTACCTTTGTTAATCCCATTAAGTGAAACCTGCTAACTTCATCATTCCTTATATGTCAGGAAGGTAACATGCTCTCCCATAGGAGGAATCACTTAGCAAGAAGCAATTGCAAATTAACTAAAAATATGTAAAAAGGAAGCTCAGTGTCACGTTGCTTTCCTTACAATAGCTGCAAATATAGACAATAGAAACAGATAGGGCTCAGACTACCTCAAAGACAGCATTTGCTTTGGGACCAAACAAAAGAGCTAGAAAAGTAACAAAAAAGGATCCACTGCCTGGCTTACTGCCAGGTATGTCAATGATTTTACACAAACCAGCAGCTGAGAGAAAAAGGATCCCACAGACAATTCATGACAAGAAAGAAACACAAGAAGAGAACAGAACACATTTTAGAAGTTTTAAAAGATTTGATCAACCAGCATCATGTTTTAATTAAAGAAAATAAGAGACACCATAGCAACATACAGCACTTCTCACATACTGTGTAGCTCAGAGGAATTACTGAATGTGCAAATCAATACCTGTCTGCCTTCACAGAACAATGCAGGTGGTTTGACAGAGTTAAAAGTGATTTCAGTAATGAGCACAGTAGAGCCGTTGACACTTTGAGAGTTAAAGCTATTTCAGGAGTTCCAACCAGAAACTTCTTTACAGCAGTGAAGCTAATAAATAAATAAAAAAAAACTGCTAATCTCTCCATTAAATAAAGATGAGGTGTAAAATTTTATTTTTCAGCCTTACAACCCTCCTAGCTTCCCCAACAAAATCTGGGAGCAGAACTAACCCCATTCTGCATACATGCTTTAGTTTTCCATACTCATCTCTAGAAACCTGACACAATCAAGATGCATTGGATTACTGAGCAAGATCTGTTACTCATATGCTATGTCACCAATGCATCTGTGGATCTGTGTTGATCCACCACCTACAAGCCCCATGTCCTCAAAACAGATCATACCCCCTCCAGACAAGCTGGATTCATTGTCCAGTCACACTATGCACATTTAGTGTTCTCTTGCAGAAGTGGGTTATATCAGAAAAACACACAAATGCACCATGCTAAGTCTCACTAAAAGGCACAGATAGGAAGCAAAATCTTCCTGTAAAACTATGAAAACCTCTTTCTGAGTGGGTTTCCACTACTGGCTATCTCAGCCCAGAACTCAGGGTTTGTGTGTAAGTCCCTGAGAATTTAGACTATATTTCTGAATTAATCTGCCCCTATGTGTTTCAAGTTACTACAGTAAATAGGACATACTTTCCCAAATCACACTGTTTAGAAAAAGCAAGTGAACTAAGACACCACTGCCCTCCAAATACAAAATAATTCCTATTTTACACAGCTGGTAACTGTAGGGAGAACTGGCTGATACAGATAAATGCATAACAAGAGAAAGTGTAGGTTTTATTTCTTAAAACCTTATTTATAATATTAATTAGAATTTCAGCAAATGCTAAACCATGACACATGGATTCATAATATTTCCTTCCAATTGTCTTCCTATAGCCTTTCCCCCCCCCTTTATTTTTCTAAGTAAACAAGGAGGTCTAGCATTAATCCAAGCAAGCTACAGATTATTTTATAAAATACATAACTGGGGCTGTCTAGGACTGAGATTAGGAAAATCAGTCTGTGCCCCCAGCAGTCATGGTGACTATTCAGTTATCTGCTGAACATTTTCAAGATATTCCATCCTTAAACCTCAGTTACTGTTGAATTATATAGGATATGTCCAAAGGGAGATGTGCAGAAAGACTTATATCCCTCTGTCCAGTCTTTGAGCCCATCAGACACAAATCAGCTCTAACCCAGAAGCTACGTAACCATGCCAACACAGCACTAAGGTGAAGATAGCATGCCCTATTTCTTAACAAGGTGCATTTTTTTACCCTCTGGCTTTCCTTCATATTAATATAGCTTTTGCTGCCTGGTTTTACTTTTTTTCCATTCTGCAGGAAAGGACACAACTTCTGCTTCTCAAGTTAACACACACTGATATTTCTTGTTATGAAGTAGTTTCTTCCAGTCAGTAACCAGTCTATATATACAGCCTGTGAACAACACTTGTTTGTGGTCTAACAATTTTATCACCAGAAGCTCCAGGAATAAGCCTTAGTTATTTAATAATTCACCTAGTGTGAATAACCAACCTTGTACAAATTTTCTTGACAAGACTACAAGATGCCCCTTTAAAGAGAGAAAAAGAACATATATGTTCATAACCTTACCAAAGTATTATTCATTAGAAAACTTGCATAATCAATATTTTAATACAGCAAACCCCATTTAATTTCACTGTTTCATTTAGATTCCTAAATTTAAGATTGTCAAAGCATAGGTGGTTATATGTGGATAGAAGCTAGCTGATCTTTGTAAAATCAGCTTTGGAAAAGATTTCAATTTCATTTTCATGTAGTGATGCTCAAAGGTTAAGAAATTCATGTTCAAAATGCTTTCTAAATTATGAACTGCATGTTTAAAAGAGGAATTTTTGTTTATTAGTGACCTGTGCATTACAACTATAAGAAAAGATCCTTTGAAAACAGTGGAGTTTAATTTGACACATCTGGAGAAACTATTAAATGAAAAAAAAAATAGTTTTCTTATCATATTTTGAGACACAACAATCTTCTTTTATATAAACAAAAAACACCATATTTTGAGCACAGAGTACTCTTCTTGAAAGACAGTACTGCTTTTCTGTGAATACTTTGTAAATCATGCTAATTGATTTGGGAGGAGTTAATTTATAGCCTCTAACGTGAGCTGCCACCATGTAAATGTACCAGCTCAAATGTTAACATACCAGTTCGTATCTTCCTGAACTGATAAACTGCCAATTACTGCTTCTTTTTTGTGATTAGCGTTTTCACACTATTTTTGTCATTTGTGTCCATTCTACAATAGATGGGACTGATGACCTAAATTTTCCGTGATAATAGGCAGTTTAAGTTCTTCCCAAAGACTAAGACAAAAGGATTTACTAGTCAGTTTGAAAGAAAAGTTATGAAAACTATCACACCAACCCTAAGAAATTTTAAAAATAATATGGGCTTCAAAAACTCATGGAGTTCCAGGTAAGCGGAGCTCCTTGGTTATCTGGAGCTTTAATAGGGTAAAAGTCTCTTCTTTTCACTCTCTATCAAATTACTTTTAAAGACTATAACACTCAGTAAAAATGGGATTTTTTTTTAAAATTATCAAGGGGGAAACAAGCTTAAAAATATCTGAAGGATATCCAATCCTTAGCTGAACAATGATTTTGAAAGTTAATTTACATTCCAATAATTTTCACCTAGTAACACAAAAGAGCTGGCTTTGCAAACACATCCTATTACTACCCCCTTCTATTGATTTATAAACCTTCCTTCAGTGGACAGCAATGTGCCAGATATGAACATTTGCAAGATCCAACAGTGGTCAGCAATCTAGAACATAGAAGTTGAGAAAGATGACCAAGTGACCAGCTCCACCTAGTAAAACCTTTCCAGATGTTTGTGTAATTTGTAGAAATGTATTCCAAATGCTCCTCCACATTTAAGTCAATTAATCGTTGTTATATTAGGACAGGAATGATTATGATGGCCAAGAGGCCTTATGCCAAAGAAAAGCTCAGATTCAAACAGAGAAAATCACAACTCTTTAAAAGGTAATTACCAGCTACTGTGCAGTGCTAAAGTGCTTCCCTTCTATTAATATCCAGAAAAGATTTGCTTTCCCAGAAGTATCACACAATTGCATCTTCTGTATGCTCAGTATTGATTTCAGCTGCTCTGAAACCAAACACTCCTAACAATAGTTTCAACACATAAGGATGAAACAGATCAAACCTGGAGAACATGATAGCTCTAATAAAGATTAAAAAAATACATGTGATATGTATGGATATTCCTGTCTTTTTTCTCATAACATACTCTGAAAAGCCAGCCCTTAAAAGTTCTTAGAATAGCAAACCTCCTTCATGTGCTGAGGAAAAAAGCTATTCTGAGCAAAGCAGACCATGTAGAGATAAAAGCACAGATTTCAGTGGTTATTTCTCACTGGCTTTGCATCATCTGAATCATTTGGGATATTTCTTTTTTTTCCTCCACTGCCTAAAAAATTTTAAAATGTTTGTATTTTGGAATTGGAAAATAAAAAAGCCAAATTACATGCCTGTATGTTGTTGTGAATATTCCTAATCTCATGGGCAAACCACTCACTTTTTCTTTCCTGGTTTTACTTATTTTTTTATAAATATTTTCCATTCCAACTAGAGGTATTCTAGTAATCCTGATCTTTCCCTTCTAGGTGTTTATTTCCTGACATGTCTGTCTTACTAATCTTCACTAAAGTTTAAAAATAATAAATAGCAATCCTGTAGTGGTTTGGTTGAGTTGGGGGTTTTTTTGTGTGTTTTTTTTTTTTTTTTGTTTGGTTGTTTTTTCCTAGTTGGTAAACAAATTTTCAGAGTGAAAAAACAGCTTTTAATAGAGTAAACAGTTCTGATGAAATCCTGAGATGGATCTGCATTCATAATTTCCTTCATCAACCCAAAAATACCAAAAGATCTGGCTTCCTGCCTGCAGCTGCTGTTGTTGCTACAAGCTGGTCCTGGGCTTCTCTGTTCAAGCTGCACTTGCAGTACACCTATTTGCTCACAGCCAAAGACCAATCCTCTGTTTTCAGAAATTTAACTTGATGCACCATGTACTCACCAGCTCAAGATAATCAAAGAAATTATATAAAAAAGGTATCACAGCAGTCCAACTAAGAATAAAATTGTTTTACTCCCAAAGTAATTATTTTACATTGTTTATCCTTTAATACCTATACTTCTTCACATGTCAAAAATCAAAACCAGTTCTGCTGCAAGCTGATTTCTACATTTGTACTTTTCTCCAAATTTAAAGAAGCAATGATGACTCTTGCAGTTGTTTTTTAAAACTCAAGAAATGCTATCACTGGCTTGTGATCAATGCAGGTACATGCCCACCATCACCTAATCTAAATTGAAATACTGTAGACTAACAGGCTACAGGCATCTGGCCTTATTTGACCTTCTTGATTACAGAATACAGAGGAATTTAATTACAAAGTATTTTTATTGGCTTTTTGTTTTAAGGTAGCAAGATCTCGTATTTTTTTTTTTTCCTCTTTTTGCATTATTGTAACTGAGTTAGTTCTTTTGTCTAGATCTTTGAGGAAAGTTTGAGTAGACACTCTCGAGTTTCACCAAAGTGAGTTGCCATTGTACACCACTGTTTCCTCTAAGATTTTTTTCAGATTATGGCAAATAAAATCTCTACTTTTAAAACTAACCTAGGAAAATGTATCATAAAATTTCATGTTATCTATTGTGTAATATTTACTATTATTATTTGTTGATGTGTAGCACTCAAAAGCTCCAAACAGGGATGACAGCTGAACGCACAAGACCGTCCATTTTCTAAACATCTTAAAATGTATATTGTTAATTTAATCAAATTTAGTATTTTAAACTTTTGACAGAGACCTCTGAGACTGTCATAAATACCAGAAACAAAACACACCAAAGCAAGAGAATAAAAAGGAAAAGAAGAAAAGCAAACAAAAGGGAAGAAGCAAGTGAGCTTGAAGGAGTATTCACTACAAGGTTAAAAGACTAGGCTATTAAAGAGAGGATAAGAACAAGAAATCAGATTAAATGAAACAGAGAAGGAAGAACAAGGCAGTGACAAATTCTTTGACAAACATTCAAACTGAATATATCCACTATAATGTTATTATATGAGAAAGATGAATAGGTAAAACTTGAAGAATTAGGTTTTCTACATATCATGATTTTCAGTCATTGTCTCCTGCTTGTCTGGACTGGGAGACCTGTCTAAATGTTTTAGCTTCTTTCTTCCCACACTATATTTTAATAAAAACAGTGAAAGCAGGAGGACAATAAGACCACTGAGAGGTGAGTAGGCATCTACACCTTATCCTAAAATGGACCAGGCTCCTAGGTTCCCTATACACACCGCTGAGTTTAAACAGGGCTTCCCTATGAAAGATTTATATGGTCTTATCTGATTCATACCTGTGAACTTTAATGCCTGCTTATAAATTTTTCCATGTTCAGCAGTTTAGCTGTTGAGGGTAGAGTGTGTAGTTACTACAAAGACAGACTGACTACTCAGGTGGCCTGCACAACTTACAGAGACTGCTCTTGGGAATACAAGAGTTGAGACACTCACCCGTGCATTGCCATGCTCCTTTTCAAGTACTAGGCTACAGCACAATCTAAGCAAGGGATCCTGTTTGCTGGCTCACTGTACACTGGTTTCTGACACACCCTGGTGTGATGAGCTGTCATTTCAAAGTCCTCCAGCAGTTCACCACAGATTGTGGTATTTTTCTTAAAATGAACATATCCCCCTAAGTTCCATGCTATTTTAGTCTTGTATGCTATGCCTTGACTTTCATCTTCAAAGTTACTTCCAAGAAACAAAGTATAACCTCAAGTCAGAAGCAGATATTTGACACTGTACAAGCAGCAGCAGTAGACATGGTAATATGTCTCCCACAATAGCATGAATAATTGAAATTGCCCTATAGACATCATGTGCTACTTGACTTCAGGCAACCAGTTCCTTGATTATCAAATCATGATAATCAGTGCAAGACCCATTCTTTTGTCTAGTGCAGTTTTACATCTTTTCAGACTCTTATACTGTTGCATAAAAAGATCAGAGCTATGAAGAAGAAATATATTTTTGAGAACTTGGCTACTGCTGACTTTAGCACTGCTGTGTAACAAGCATAACTCATTTGAAAGGAATGATCCATTAGGAAGTATAGCTAAATGTCTGATACTTTAAAAAAAAACCAATGCAATCTTTTTCACACTGTTACATAGACACAGAAACTTTCCAATACTTTAAAAAGAAAATACTACACCAATAATCCTTTCAAGTAAAAAAAAAAAAGGATTTAAAAAAAAAAAAGGTTTTGAAGTCTGAATTCCATCTCTGCTATTGTGATACTATAAAATAATCACAGCAAGTAGAATTTTCCCCTCTCTCTTTTTCTGGCTGCACCTATATTCCTTTTCCTACTACTTGCCTTTGCTTCTTGCATCAGACTGGGAGAAAAAGGAAAGAAACATTCTATGAATGATATTAAAATAATCCTTAGGCATACAAAGGCTTGATAAGGTTGGTATAGTATATAGTATAAGTTTGTAAAAAAGGCAAATTTGCCATGACTTGTAGGGCATTTGAGGGGTGAAAAAAGAAGAAAAAATCCCCCATGTAGATAACTTCTGTTTCAAATAGAGTTTTCAGTCTCTATCTGTGGATAACCAGCAGCTCTCTTATGTCAGAAATAGCAGGATAACAATTACACAAAGAAGAAAACCTTTTAGACAGACATCTGTGAAAGACAGAAAACCTTTAGAAAATACTACTAGCAAAATTAGTTTTGAGTTAGTAACAACAGAAGTTTCACATTTATGACTCTCTATTTCTCACAGTTCCCTTAAAATAGTTTCTGCATTGAATATTGTTTACTTCTTAAAAACACAGGACACATTCTCAAAAATGTAAAACTTGTGTTTAACAATGTTCACCTATTTTTTTGTCTGTACACTAAACAGTGAGGAAACCTTGCTTGCCAAAATGGCTTCTGAAGCTGTCCAACCTGATACAAGTGCAGATCTACAATGCCTTATATTTAAATAATAACCTCAAGCATTATGGTAGAATTATGAAATCTGTCATTTAGTTATGAATTATTTATAGAAAGAATGTACTAGATTTTTTATTAGGGAACATTTTTGTCTTCCTGTAGGACAGATGGCTCAACCAGCTTTGGAAGAAAACACAAACTGGACACGTTTGGAGAGTAACACACGCTCAATATCTAAACAAAATGTGTAACAAAGGTGTAAAACATTCTGCCTTTACAGGTATGCCTTAACCTTTTTCAACCCCTTTCTCTTCCTCAGCCTTGAAGGACACTAGAATTCCTTCTCCCTTCACCCTATACTCCACACACAGACACACACATCAGATTTCCTGTTGCTAACAAAAGACAAATTTTCTGGATTTTATCTTTGTGAGCCTTCAATATCACTTTAATGCAAACTGTTGGCATAAGTTTCTGCATTGTGGCAGAACTACCACATCACTGATCAAAAACTATACTTCCAAGATAACCGTTCCCTCTGCAATGCATCTGCTTTGATGCAATTTCTACAGGAAGACAGTACTGTATTTTGTACTTCCAAGAATAACCCAAATCCTCTTGAAGTCTGGTGTAACTACACTTTGCAATGTCTCTCAGTTTGGATTCATATCATGTTTTGTTGTTATTGCAGGGAACCCTCATCCTCATGATGTATCTAAATTCCTTGTTTCATTCCTTGTACAGCCAACAGAGCCTCAGTTTTCTTAACATCTTCTGTGTTTTCCCTGATCTGGAAACAAATCTTGTTCACTCTACCATTTTATTAAGCCTTTCATCTACTTAAGGATCACAAGAAAGAACATAGGAGGAGACAAAAAGTCTTTCACTTACCAATACACCTGCTTTGACACTAACCAAAAGAGCTGCTTATAGACTAGAACAGCTGAAGAAGAAAATTTTGGTTTTGGCATCAGTTGTGTGTATTTTCTGACATTCTAATGAGCTCATGTAACAGTATAAAGCTAATATTTGTCCAAGCAGAATTACTTTTTTCAAACTTAATTATTAGAGCTTGAGTTTTAAAAAGGCGTGTATATCAGCTATATCTTCTGATATTATTTACATTAGCATAGGCAATTAACAGTCCAACATGCAAGGAATGATAATTCAGAGGATCATTTTAGCTATTTCCTGGGAAAAGGCTTCATAAAATTGTGTGTAACATACTAAGCTGAATCATTTGGAATCAGCTTAGGAACACTGGATGCTGTAGCTAAGAAACAAGTTAATTTATATGTTGGCAAATTAACATTTGAAATCCTTTCATTCTCTGTAAGGAGGTCCTACTGGGTAGGAAACACAAAGAATTTAAGGAACATATCCAATAATCTATGTTGAAACAAGGTAATCCTTTCATTTTTACACCATGCTGTATTATGATCAGCAGCTGCAAACCTATTGGAAAGAAACAACACAAAACATTTAAAACTGATCTTCAGTTCCTAAGATTTCATTCTAACCTCTCCAATAACACTACTCTGTAGAGATTTTAGAAATCCCATGTAATTTTGAGATATAGTTAAAAAAAGGCTAAGCCTAATTCAAGTTATTGTTTATAAACCAACACTGTTTTCTCCAGAGTACAAAGAGTAAGGAAGTTGTTAACGTGATAAGTGTTCCATGGTAACCTTCTTCTTGTAACCTTTCTCTGTAACTACAATAATAGGAATAACCTTTCCTCAGGCACAAATGAAGCAATAAGCTATAATTTTTTTTTTTTTCTGTTAATCGTTTAAATCTAGTGACTTATCAGGGCACTGCAAGCACTAGCTTTTCTGTCTTCTACAGTATAGCTATTACATAATTATAATTCTCCCCTGAGGCTGTTGGAAATTTCACTGCTCTGTTAGACTAAGAACTCATTCAACAGAAGAAATAAGAGGAAAGACTGTAAGCATGCCCAAAATTTTTGGTGCCTTTAGTTTTGTTTTCTTTTTAATCTGATAATAAAAACGTTTCCCTCACCTATTTTGCACCCAGATAGACTCCCTAAGGCCATTCTAAAGGTTTTACAGCAAGAAGGCAGTAGTCTTTGCAAAATCTAAAAGTCTGCAGAAGTTTTAGTACACTCCAAAATCTTCAGTTAGCATCCACATTGACTAAACCTTTATGCAAAATACTGGGGACTTTTAGTTCAAGCAAGCAAACCCCTTTCTCTTCCTCAGACAGACAAATGCATTATGCTTTATAGTTTAGATGGAGTCAGAAGGCAAGCAAGAACAGAGTGAACCAAGCAAGCCTTTAAAACACATGTTCTTCAGTTCCACTTAACTCTGGCTGCACACATCTGACTTTGAATTCATGAAAAGTATATCTGAGGAGTTCTTTTGATCCATTTTTTGCCATCACCTTCTGCATCCCTATATTTTAAATTAAATTTCTTGTTGACATAATCACGTGACCCAGGACCTGCAATTCTCAAGGCATATTTACTTTTCCTTACTTGACTCTTCTTAACTATCTTTACTAGAATTTTCTAGCTCTCTTTAATGAATGGGTTTTTAATTAGTAATAGGTATCTTCAAAAAATACCTTTATTCTAAGATGAAGAACATAGAAGCAACATACATATGTACATGTACACATACACTATGATGTAAATTATAAGCCATTTGATTATGAACACAAGAAAGTTACAAGAAAATCTCAGCTTGCTAAGGGAAGAGACTCATCCATAGAATGGTAATGCTCAATACTTCTGTCAATCCCAGAAGTCAGTATTTTTTACCAGAACACAAAAGTTTATACTTTACCATCTTCATATTTCATTTGTATTCTGATCTGCAGATAAGCAAGTAATAGCTACAGAAGCTACCTAAGCTTTTAAAAAGTTGCCAATTAATAATTTACTTATTATTTTAGCAGCACAAATACAGAAATGTTCAAGAGGCAATTCTGCAGACTTCAACACCAGGTTTAGGTACAGTTATAGCATAAATTTGGTCCATGTCAGAAAAAATATACATTCAGTTTCTAATCAAAAGTGTACAACACTTACAACAACATCAACTTTTTACATCATCTGTGCTTGTAGCAGTGCAATAAGCAAACCCTCATTCAGGTAAAAGACCACTGGTATGAAGTTAATCTGCTGGTATTTTTTGGAAATGAAAAAAAGTTGTTGGAAACGGCAGCATACAGTTATAGTAGACCATTTTATATTACTTCGTTGTATAAGGAATACTAAAGCTTCGGGTGCTTTATAAATGATCTACAGTCTTACAGTGTTGCAATCTACTTTGTCCTGCCCAGATGTTCAGCTAAACTGAACTTACTTGTGCTATCAAAAATAGACACCTTCTCCTCTCCCATGATTTTTCAGTACTGCAAGAGAAAATTCGTAGTTTGAACTCTTAGAAAGTAGTAGATATTTAGATAACTTCTCTACAGGCATTATGCTGTTAAACAATTTGTGTAATGTGATATTCCACATCAACAACAGGGCAAATTGTGGGATTTTTTTTCTGAAGAAGATAGGAGCAGAGCCACTAAAATTCAGGCCAAAAGTTTAGAAGAGAGACAATGCAAATAGCTCCCCAACCCTTGATGCAACAGAAGCCTATATGAATGATACACTGTTTAGATGAGGTTTTTATTTTCCAAACTAATAACTTTCCATCTTAGTTCAAGCCATGCCACCATTACATAAAGTCTGTCAGTGAACTGATTTGGGTTGATGTCATGAAAATCAGCAATTTTATAAATAGCTTTTATTCATTTAAGGTTAAAAATTAGATATATAAGGCAGCACTTAACCACTGAAGTGGAGCCATCTGTTTTATAGTAGGCATTTATACAGAACAGTCTGAAAAATGAAGAGAAATATTATAGCAAACTGAGAAGAAAAATACAGATGTCTTGAACAGAATGCTGTGAACAGCTTCCCCTCAGAGTCAAGAACTGCACTCCCCAAAGGCCAAAGACCACCAGCTACAAAATTTGGACCCTAAAAATTTGGCACACAAATCCATATTGTGACAACTAAATACATCACTCTATTTTTAAAGCTGTTGAGCATCCTTTCTCTCAAGAAAAGACCTTATATGCCTGTTCTAAAATATGGAGTTAAATCAGTTAACTTTGTTTCCTTCACTCTTTGAAGCTACCACCTTGTTCTGCACTGCCTCTCACTGGGAGTGTGCAAGTAACTATATAATGATGTATGTTGTGCTACTATTTAGTAGCCCACAAAACGTTGTTGCTTATAGCAAAAGACAGTTCCCAGTGGTCTGTCATGGATCTTGTATGTGTTTTCTAAAATTTTGTCAGTTGTTATAGCAGGCAAAGAGACAACTTGGGTTTGCTTGGTTTGGGGCTTTTGTTGCTGTTTTGTGTGTGTGTTTTTTGGTTTTTTTTTAGAATGTGTTGTAAAAACTGACGTCAAAAAAACCTGCTTTTATGTAAGAGTCTATGAGAAAAGGGGGGGTTAAGTTATTTTCAATATAACTTTCCACCTCAAAAAGGATTTTGCTTTCATTCTATAGGATATTAAATAACTTCTGAGCAGCTCATCTCAGAAACAGATGTTTAGCGTAAAGTGTTGTCCTGGCTCCGTGTAAAAAGGGGTTCAGGGCAGGACCCATACGGAACAGAACTATGTACTCGCCTCTCCCCTCCCGAGAGAGAGAGAGAGAGAGATACCTTGGAAAAAAAATGAAGTATATTG
>NW_008627559.1:0-980 GCF_000691845.1 Merops nubicus
CCGTACCCAAAAAGCCTTTGTGTTTAGTGATTGGAGGTTTTTACTTTGTTTTCTCAATGCAGGTAGTCACCTCTGTGACATGTACTTTCCCAAGGCATAAGCCTTCAGCTCCACTGGGGATTCCAGTCTCCTGTGGTAACACCAGGCAAATCTGTCAGGCCACCAGCATCCTCCTGCGTCCCTTTCTTTTGGAGAATTTAGAAATCAAGCAACTGACATGGAGAGAAGAAGCATGTTGGTGTGTCAGTGTTGCTTTCCCTAATGCCTGAGTCTTTGAGGCAGTTTCCTGTTCCAGGGATAATTTATATGTGAGTCTGCAGTGTGACTGACGTTTCGCCTTGTGAAGAGGTACTAAATGTGTCACTCACATTTAGTAAGACTACCACAACTGAATTATGAAAGAAGCTAGAAATATTTTACAGGGATGACAAACTTCTTTCTTATTTTGAGACAAACTTTCTGTAGCAGATGGAAAATACTTTTAAAAATATTTGGGATAGTAAATTCCTTTCATGCTTAAGTGTGCCACTTTACAATGAGCATTTGCATGCAGATAGCTCAAAAATATTCTCAGGAAACAAAATAATCATACAGCATTCATATATTCTATGAATTAACGTCTTGTTGAGGTGATTCCCTCTGCCTCCTCCCCCTTCTTTCAGTCTGCGACAGATGAGGCTGTTCAAGGTTTTACAGTGCAGTGAAGAGTATCACTGAGAAACAATTGACAAGAGGTTGCCTGGGAAACCCTGTGCCCGTAGATTTTCATTTTGCCGCATTACGCACTTGTAGGTGCAATTATTTATAAATTAAAAAGTTCCTCCTTTGTAATCAGTGAAGTGATGGAGAAATGACGTTATGTTTTCTAGAGAATATAATTCTAATTTCTGTTCCATTTTTTTATCATTTCTAACAGCTGGGGGTGAGTGGTGTGGTGTGAGGTGGGTTTTTTGTTTTTTTTTTTTTTTTTTAAATACTTG
>NW_008627559.1:1021-15773 GCF_000691845.1 Merops nubicus
TAAGTACTTGCGGCAACAGAAATTCTGCTTGAGAAAGCAATATGGAAATATGCTGGTTACTGCTTTAAATGCAGCTCACGTGTGACGTAGTCTGCCTGCCAGTGGAAAAACCCCATGAGCTCTCAAGAGAGCCCTGCTCTGATCAGTCTGAGTAGATTATTCCTTCAGCTTTAATGATTCAAACTCCCTGTCTGCCTTGCAGGGAGTTTTCCTGTTGCTTGGAAGACACATGATGCTGAATGGGGAGATCCCCAGTCTGCTGCTTGTATTTTTCGTGATAGGTTTGTTCTGGACATTATCTTCTCCAGGAAAAAAAAAAAAGAAAAAAAGAAAAAAAAAAAAAGTATTTTTATCCTTTTGTTTTTAGCAAGAGAATCCATATGGGATCTAAAAGATTCATGTGGACTTCCACTCTCCAGTTACATGGGATTTTTTCCTCAAGTCAGAGAAAAAAATTAGCTTTGACTATTTAACTTGTGCTAACAATAAAAGATTAGTTAAATACTCATGATTAGCCTATTTCACCTGACTAGATACCCTCAGCGTCCTTACACCCACTATATGCCAAAAGTATTTTCTTGATACAAAATTTGATGCTACAGTGTTTAAAAAGAAATAAGTGAAAATCCAGCTCTGTGTTCTGCATATCCTACGTGCAGTTTGCTGAGTTTTGTGTGTGTCTGGGTGGTGGGAATATTTTGATGAGTTTCACGCTGTAGGGTTTCAGCTTTTAGAACGCAGGTATAAATGGTGAAACCCCAGCAAGCTCTGCAGTCTTATCAGTAGCTTCTGTCCTTGTGTCAGGCTGGGGCTCACTGTAGGTGTGTGATGTGAAAGCAGCCTGGATGAGATGGGGAAGGTCAATTGATGCCTGTGACAAGGCAGTGTTAGTTATGGCCACAGCTTCCTTCCCCGTGGACAAGAACTAAGTCTGTGGCACAAATAGGATCAAAGTAGGGAAAAAGGTGGTGGTGGTGGAGAAGCCCTCCATTCAGTCTGACTCATTTTGGTAGGTCAGTGCACTGCTGGGGCAGCCACAGAGGGAAGAAGATTTCTTAGGGCTTGGGAGTGTTTTTGGTGTAGTGCCTCCCATTGCAGTCCATGCATACACTGTGGGGGCCGTTACCACCTGGCCACAGGGAGGGTGTGTGGGTGTTGAGGAGGCTGAACCTATGCACAGACTCTCTGCATTAACAGTGGGGCTTGAATGTGTAGGGCAGGAGGGAACGATCCACTCTGTGCTAAATACACTGATTTTCTTTGCCCTCCTTGGTCACAGAGCAGCAGCAGAGCAGCCTAGCCTGCAAAGCAGTCTCAGGCGGTGGGGCGGGAAGGTGGGGAAAGCAGACATTTGAGCAGCAGCTTGTTTCTGCAGGTTCCCACGCTTATAGGCTCTGCCCTGCAACTGCAATGCTCTCCCGTGCCAGTCGGGGCTGTGATGCAGCATCCTCCTGACTGCACACCCTTGAAAATTTTCCATCTGAGGTGAGGATGGCAGTCAAGTGAATTCAGACCGATGACTTGCTTTTCTTAGTTGCTTTTCTCCTGTGCAGCAAGAGTGGTACTCAGACCTCCAGGTGACCATGGGGCAGTACAGGGGTTGAAAGCTGCTGCAGCGCAGTGTAACAGGGGAGCCACTCCAGAAAATAGGACAGCTATCTTCGTCCTCTTTGCAGAGACAACCTAACAATGGGATCAAATGGTACACCAGTAAGTGCAGTCAGTTAAAAGGAGAACAGGGAGTGCTTATTTATTCTGTACTTCTCTTTTTCTGTAAAACCTAATTTCTGCCCCTGAGACTGTATTTGTGTTCGAGTACTCCCTTTCCTTACTGTCCAAGGGCAAAGAGGAGCAAGCTCCAAATTTTCTCCTGCAGAAGTTACTTTTACACCAGATGAGTGGTAAAAGCAAGACATGCATGTTTTAAAAAGCTAATAGCACAGAAAGTAAATACTTATAGCTGACTGTCAATTTCTGCTGCTATGCACAAATATAGATTCAAGGTTAGGCAGCTCCAAATGCTTCACTGAAAGAAGTGATTCTTCCAGTTGTTTAAAGTCCTTGTTTGCACACAGATATTTTTAAAATTTACACATTTTTTTTATATGCATTTTCTGCAATACATGTATATTTCATGTCTTCTTAGCAATGATGTAATGCAAAGATTTTTTTTCCATATAAATATATTACATATTCTGGGGGAACTGCAAATCGCTAGCAGCACTGCTTGAGCACAGAAATTCATTCAGTAAGACAGAGCTATTGGAGAACTACTGAATTAGTTCACATAATATATACTTCATGGTTTGATATTGCCTTCTGCCTTCTCAGCTTTACAAATATTAAGCAGATTAGCTTGACCATGCAGTGAGCTGTGCCTGCAATTTCCTTCTTCATGGAGAGGTTAAATGAAAAACAACAGAATAGTTGTGCTGACTGTGGTCATAGAGCAAATCCATGACTGGACATGAAAGAAATCTCTTAATTCCCATACCTGTACTCTGCCTCAGTGATACCACTCTCTTGTGAGTGTTATACCTGTCATTTTATTTGCTGTTTTTCATGAAAGAGGCAAAACACTTAGGAAACTTTTCAATAAGGAGCCCTTCCTAATTACCCTCTGGTAGGCTTGTTTATGGGCTCAGACTGGATCCAGTTCTTCCAGTCTCTATGAGAGACTTACAATGTGCTTTATAAGAACTCAGAATCTCTTGCGTGATCATTTCATGTCTGCCTGTGTGCTGCTGCCCACAGACAGCCATTACAATTGTTGATGGTAATGCAGAAGTCAGTTTAACTGTTTGATGTCCTGCACCACAAAAGGTCACCCTTCGAATCTGGCTCTTGGATTAGGCAACATCACTTGAGGAACCAGCAGCACTCCCTTGCACCCGTAAAATTTCCGTTCCCTGCATAGTGGGGAGAGTCAGTACAGCTAACCATTTATATATGTCTATATAGACATACATGTGTTCAAATCATATTTCCAGTTGACTATAGTACTGCCTCCTAAATTACTAGCTAAAATGTGATTAGGTTATGGCAATTTGGCTTTATTTGAACTTTGGAGTTTTCCGTTTTCTGTTACTGTATGTGAGTGTGCTTAGGGTTTGTCTCAGTACTCAGGTGGTCTTTTTCCTCGTCCTGGTTTGAGCTAGGAGAGAACCAATTCTGTTCAGGGATTTTACTTTTCAGCTCAGTCTCTTCCAAATGACTGCACTTGCTGAAGCTAGAGGCAGATTGTCACAGACAGTGTCTGCTTCTAGCAGTGATAACTAGTTTAATATTTACAGTTACTACCAAGGACTGATGTGCAGAGAGGCTCTTGCTTGTACTTGCTACTGTGAAGACCGAGGTCACTGTTAAATCTTGTGTGCCATACTGGGGGTGCAGCAACAAAAGGCCATACCTGTGGGGAGGAGCAGATAGGAGAGGTGACCCTAAACTGACCAGTGAGGTATTCCATCCTATGTATGTCATATTCAGTGTAAAGCTGAGGGATCACAAAGGTCAAGCTTCCTTTTCAATGGCTGGCATCCAAGGAGGATGCTTTCCATTCTGCCTTTGCTCCAGATCCATGTGTTCCTGAATTGAGTTCCAGAATCCAGCTCCCAAATCTGGTTCCATATTTCATTTTATTACTATTATCTTCATTAAAGCTGTTTTAGTTTTCTAATCCATAAGCCTCTCTCTCTCTTATTCTCTTTCTCTTCCTGTTTGGGATGGGACAGGGGTTAACAGAGAACATCTGTTATAGGTCTAGGGACAGCCCTGACCCTAAACCGTGACATTCCTCAAGAGCAGAATGTCCCTTCACTTTTATAATTTTTATCAGAAACAGCTGTATGTTGCTATGGGTAAAGAATTTTAGCCAAGCACCCAAATGGCAGAGAAAAATAGGAGAGTTTAAAATATTGAACTTTAAAAGACACATGAAAAATAGTAGAAGATGTGACATGGGGACACAGAAAATAGTATAAAACATAAGGGAAGTTATTCCTTCAGTGCTCAGTAGTTTTTAGAATCATAGAATCATACAGATTGGAAAAGACCTCTAAGATCCTCAAGTCCAACCATCAACCCAACACTACCCTGACCACCAAACCATGTTCTGAAGTAACATGTCCATACGGTTTTTGAACCCCTCCCAAGGGATGATGACTCCACCACTGTGGAGGCATTTCTGAAGGACAACGGCCACGAGTTTATCTCTTGGGAGGTGAACAATCCAGGCAGTAGTGCCAAGGCATACGTGACAGAACAAGTGTAGATTGTTCCTGAGGCATCCTTGGAAGGCCTAGGATGGAGCATAAGTGATACTATAGTAGCCTTTTGCAGAATTTTCAGAGGGTGCTAATAATGTAAGCGAGGTAGAAGCTTGGCAAGGGCAATATGATTAATATTCATTTAATAATGAGCTTGTAACACATGAATAATTGCTTCTAACCAATCCCGATATGTATGCTAAGTGCGTGGACAGCTGAAACTATATGTACTGGGCTATTTGGGCTAATAAACTGAGAACGACCATTAATCGCATCGGTGTGTGTCGTTACTCGGGTCTCACTGCTGTGACCCGTGTTCCCTACAGACACTTTCAGTAAAGAAAGTCTTTCTAATAAGAAATCAAAACCTCCCTTAACACAACTTAAGTCTATTTCCTCTTGTTCTATTTCTACTTAATTGTGAGAAGAGACCTGCATATCACTCCAGCCTCCTTTCAGGAGCTGTAGGAGCAATAAGGTCTCTCCACAGTCTCCTCCTCTCTAGGCTAAACAATTCCAATTCCCTCAGCTGCTCCTCATGAGCCATGTTTCTGAAACCCTTCACCAGCTTTGCTGTCCTTCTCTGGACCTGCTCCAGTACCTCAATGTCCTTCTTATACTGTGGTGCCCAAAACTGAAGCTGTGGTCTCACCAGAGCTGAGTACAGGGGCGCGACCATTTTCCTGCTCCTGCTGGCCACACTATTTTTGATACAGGCTAGGATGCCGTTGGCCTTCTTGGCCACCACACTGTTTCTGATACAAGCCAGGATGCTGTTGGCCTTCTTGGCCACCTGGGCACACTGGTGGCTTATGTTCAGCCGGCTGTCAATCAGCACCCCAGGTCCTTTTCCTCCAGGCAGCTTTCCAGCCACTGCTCCCCAAGTCTGGAGAGTTGCCTGGAGTTGTGATTGAAGTGCAGGACCTGGCACTTGGCCTTGTTAAACCTCCTACAGCTGACATCAGACCACCAATCCAGCCCGTCCAGATCCCTCTGCAGGGCCTCGTGACCCTCAAGCAGATCAACACTCCCACTCATTTTTGTGTCATCTGCAAACTTACTGAGGATGCACTCAATCCCTTCATCCAGATCGTTGACAAAGATGTTAAACAATACTGGCCCTGAAACTGAGCCCTGGGGAATATCTAGCGAGGATAATAAAAACTAAACCACTTCCACTGTTCCTGAGATAAGTAATGGGTTAGATTCAGAAGGTCATGGTAGTTTACCTTACACTGGTAGTCTGTGTCAGCTTTATGGACCAGTAATTCTAAATTTTCCTTGAATATGGAAGAATCCAGTGGTAACATATACATACCTGAGATGGGCCATTGTGGTGTAACTTGGAGATACTTTTGTACATCTGAAATGCAGATGAGGATCGTGGCTGCTACTGAGGAAGTTAGACCAGAAATTCAAATGAAGTCTTTAACTGCTCCAAAAATGAGTCATTGGGATACCAAGAAACCAGGAGTGGCTAAAAAGCAGTTGTATCTAATAATATTATCTGCCTGCACACTGCCTGCAAACTGCCTGCAAATTTATTTTGTGCTAAGATTTGGGGCTTGTAAACTGATGGAAACATACATCAAATAAAACCAGACATTTTCACCAGCTGACAAACTGCCTGCCTTTTTCTACCTCTTATGTTCCGCATCCCTACCCCCTAATTTTGTCTCCCCTCCATCGTGCTGAAGCACAGTTCAACACTAGTGAAAATGGGCAAAGAGCTGTCCAAAGTGTTATGGAGGCATCTTTCTCTTAGCATGGGTCCCACTGAACTGAGCAACCTCTCATTCCAAGCAGCTGGTGTCAGAGCTTCCTCAAGCTGCTGGTTCTGCCAGTGCATATACCTTATGTCCCTGCTTTTGCATTCCTCTGCTGTAAGGGTTCTCACACTGCTGCTGAGAAGACTCTTGTCCTTCTTCAGTCCAGTTTTCCCTTGTTGAGATTAGTTTCTACCTCTTCATCTGGCCCTCATCTTTACCTCTTTATACTCTTCCTGTTCTTGAAGCCCTCTCTTTCATTCATGTCTCTCAATGGTGGGACCTGGCAGTCATCCCTTCTCCCAGGAATCTGAGCAAATTTTCTCACTAGGGTTCTGTGGGCATAAGGCCCTTAAACAACATGCTAGTCTGCAGCAATAGACTTTGTGAAACCCAGAAGATTAATGATCTAGCATCCTTTACTGTTAGCTGACTGTGAAGCCAGTCAAGCCTTAGTCGTCATTAGCTACTCTCTATTTTTAACAGAATTACAGCAGTGTGCAAGCTCAGCTACAGCTAAGATGGTGAATTTCTGACTGTTTAAAAGGTCAGTTGTTCCAAGATCTTGAAAATCCACATGGTGATTCATATTGTTTAGAAATTTATTATTTCTCTGGGATCACAGTGTAAGACAATTAGCAAGTTTTGGACACTGATGCTTGCAGCCTGCCCAAAACATCCTCTCACTTGGCGTGCATGGTGGATCCTAAAAGTGCTGTTTGTATTCCCCTCCAGTGGATCTGAGCTACTGGAGATTTACCTAGTGTCTGGCATCCTTCAACAAAAGCAGCACAGTCTTAACTGTAATTAAGGATGAAATTTGTGACATCAAATCAGAACGAGAAGAACTGTGGACTGGGAGACTAAAATGGATGTGTGCAGCAAAACTGAGTCAACCCCGGGGTTTGTTGGCAGCCTCTTGCTGCAGACCAGGGCATTTCTAGGCAACATAAGGTAATAAAAATCTCAGCTCCATTTGTGTTTTGTGAATTTAAATCTTACAGTGACAACATTTTGTTAATGTGTGCAATGCTCCCCCTGAGACCAGTGATTTTGGGCTGAGAACAATAGTCCAGCATAGTTTGTAAAGTACAGACCACGGTCTCATCCTGATTGTGTTAGAAGGAAATTACTGTCCATAACTCCATATTTTTTTTTTTCTGGCCCGTGTCTTTTTTTATTGCACATGACACAAACATCTCAGAAGCAGTAGACCAGTATGACTCAGTGCTCAGTGACTCAGAAAAGAAGAAAATCACTCCACGCAGGGCTATGCACAGCTCTTGAGCTCTTCCATCTAGTTTCATGCTACTTTCCATTGCTGCTCCTAGGAGTTTTCCTTTTAATGTGACAGATGAGTGGAAGGCAGGAGGTGTGGCTGTTTGAAATTCTGTTTCATATCTTGCTCTTGTCTAAGTAGGCCAACTAACCTAATGATTAGTTCTTTCATCAGTTGAGGAACCTCCTGTCCCACAAAAAAAAAAGTGACAAATAAAAAGAGGTTATCTTTTCTCCATTGCCATCCTTCTCATAAGGGTACATAAAAGAAATAGTATTTGTTTTAGTGTGTTCCTTAATCTAAGCAGGGACTTCAAAGAGACTGCATCTGTCACTGATATAAAAAAATGAGGTAATAGTATTAATCAGATACATCTCATCTTGGAACTGCTGCAACATCATACTGGAGTTGGGGGAGAACTGTAAAATAGTAAATGTTTTCCCCAAATGCAAAATACCAGTCACTCTGGTTATCAAAGCTCTTTCTGATCATAATTTTTTTTAACTCTTCCCCTTCACGTGAACTGTAACAGTAGCAAAACCAAAGGGACAGCTAAATCATAGAAGGAAAGCCACTGATTACGGTCATCCAGAAGAAGAAACAACATGACTGATAGTGTGCAAGTGCCTATGGAGGCAATGGAAACCTCTGCGATGGAGAAAGAAACCCTAATGTGGGGTGGTTCATCCCTGGGGTTGTCTGAACAGCTTGCTGCTTGACAAATTACACAAGAACCACTGACCACGTAGGGGAAAATAATCTGGGCTTGGAGACAGCCATTACTGTCAGTTTAGCTGGTAATCTGTGTCTTGGTTTATTAGCTCTATTTACACCTGAAAAAAGGAAAGAAGAGACTTCACTGAAGTCATGCCCAAACAAGAGTTGCCCTCTGGAACTCCAGCTAAATTATGAGATTGATAGAAAATATCCAACTTTTTCCATCCAAGCAGTGCTGTACCGCAGGGTTTGAGTTACATTAGTGTTTGGGTAAGGTCAGCTTTCATTTGAGCAATTCATATTGACATGGGAACAGATGTTGCAATGTATGGAAAAAACATTGTGCTTTTTTTTTTTTTCCCCTGGCCTTGGTATTTCACTGTTTTTATAGTCATGGCAGTCTACGACCTTAATAGCCTGTATTTTATGCTCTGGGGGAAAAGGAGTTAATAATCGTTTTCTACATATTTTAAATTTCACAGGTTGACTGCTGAATTGTATACTCATCAAAACAGTTAATTACCTGTTCATCTTTTTTGGTTTAATGTACAGTTTTTTTCCCTCTGCCATTTGTCTTCTAGGCTCAAGAAATCCTAATGTATTTATCTTTCCCTCCTCCATGAACTGTCCTGCCATATGGACCAGCCATGCCACGCTTTCACTCTACCTCTTCAAGTTCTACAGTGGCCCTCCGAAATGAAGATCTTTTCTGACATTTTAAAATTTAGATCAGATTAGATTTCATAGTTATATGCGGCTGCAGAATAGATACGTATGGTGGTAGAATGGTATTTTCTGCCCTGTTCCTTATTTCTCCCCTGATATTCTGAAATATTCTGTTTGACTCTTTGTCTGCTGTTAAGTATTGATCTTATACTTACATAGAACAGTCCCAAATGGCTCTAAGATTCTTTTTGAAAGACAATGGCTAAATTAAAGTTTATGATTACATATGTGCAAGCTACTTTGCATCTTCGACCGTTTTCAGTTATTTTCTGCTGTGATAGGCCTGAAGAAATCCTGCTACCAGTAGACTTCTCTATTCAGCTTTGCTTTTGCCTTTCCTCTTCCAGATCATAAGAATATGTTAAATGGCAAAAACTTGGCACAGATCTTTATTTGATTCCTGGGGTGGTCATGCTTCCTTCTGAAAAAAAAAACGCTTTATTTCCTGCTTTCAATTTCTTAGCTTCTATGCTGTTACTACATGAAAGGATCTTTCTATCCATCTTCTTCTTTGTGTTTTGTGCGGGATTCTGACAAGTTTTTTGTAAACTGGTTATCTGAAATCAACACTGTCCACACCATCCCCACTCCCACTTTACATATTTTTGGATTTCCTCTGGGAACAATACATATTGTACATAACATGCCATAAAAAACACACCTTACCATACAAAACACTATATCATACATACAGTAAATATAATGCAAAAGGCAACAAAAAGCAAAATATAAAGCAATGCATAATATGCAACACCATACCCAATACCTTACACAATACATACCATACATAAAAAATACCATACCATAGATGCAATAAAAAATACAATGCAATACTACACATACAGTACATACCTGACAATCATAATAAACCATACAACAAAAAATACAACACAAGCTATGAAAGCTGTGAATATGCCATCACTGGAGGTGCTCAAGACCAAGCTGGATGAAGCTTTGAGCAACCTCATCTAGTGGGAGGTGTCCCGGCTCATGACAGGGCGTTGGAAATAGATTATCTTTAAGATGGCTTCCATAATACGTAATACAACACAATACAATAAATACCATACAATAGACTACATATATTTAAAAAAAACTGTGAAAAATACAAAATACAAAGTACAATACTTGCAATGCAATACAAAATAAAGTACATACAATAAAATAGAAAATACAATATGATACATAAAATAGGATATGACACGTGCAATATATACCTTAAATACCTTAATATGCACACCCCACAGCCTGATGCGGGGCTGGTTGTCTACTGGGGTGAAGGAGATGAGGTTTGAGATCATCTAAAGAATTTGAAGGTGTACAAGTCCATGGACATGAAGAGATCCATCCGCAGGTCCTGAGGGAAGGAGCAGATGAAATCGCTAAGCTGCTTTCTGTCGAATTTGAAAAGTCGTGATAGTCTGGTGAAGTTACAACTGTCTGGAAAACGGGAAACATAATGCCCATTTTTAAGAAGGGGGAAAAGGAAGACCTAGGAAACTACAGGCTAATTAGTCTCACCTCTGTGCCTGGCAAGGTCATGGAGCAGATCCTCCTGAAGGCTCTGCTAAGCCACATGGAAAATAAGGAGGTGATTGGTGGCAAACAATATGGCTTCACCAAGGGCAAATCACGTCTGACAAATTTGGTGGCCTTTTACAATGGAGTTAAAGTGTCAGTGGATAAGGGAAGAGCAACTGACATCGTCTGCCCAGACTTGCACAGAGTGTTTGTGATTGTCTGGATGGACCGCACAGTAGATAAAAAATTGTCTGGATAGACATACTCAAAGAGTTGTGATCAATGGCTTGATATCCAATTGGATCACTGATGAGTAATATTCCTCAGGGATTGGCTGGTGACATGGAAGGTGGGATTGAGCAAGTTTGTGGATAAAAGCAAGCTGATGGTGCGGTCGACAGGCTGGGTGGAAGGGATGCCACCCAGAGGAACCTTGACAAGTTGGAGAGGTGAGCCCAGGCCAAATTAATGAAGTTCAGTAAGACCAAGTGTAAGGTCCTGCACCTGTCTCGGGTCAATCTCAAGCACAGCTACGCTCTGGGTGGAGTATGGGTTGAGAGCAGTCCTGAGGAGAAAGACTTGTGGGTGCTGGTTGATGAAAAGCTCAACATGAACCAACAGTGTGTGAGTGCAGCCTAGAAAGCCATCAGTATCCTGGGCTGCATAAAAAGACCTGTGGCCAGCAGGTCGAGGGAAGTTATCTTGCCCCTCTGCTCCGCTCTTGTGAGAGCCCACCTGGAGGTGTCACATCCAGGTATTTTTGCATCCAGTGTTGGAGCCCCCAGCACAAGAAAGACATGGACCTGTTGGAGTGAATTGAGAGGGTGGCCACTAAGACGATTTGAGGGCTGGAACACCTCTCTTACAAGGACAGGCTGAGCGAGCTGAGGTTGTTCAGTCAGGATAGGAGAATGCTCCAGGGAGATCTCATTGCAGCCTCCCACTATGTCAAAGGGGCCTACATTCTACAGGCTTGGGGAAGAGTAGCTGCAAAGCTGCCTGGAAGAAAAGGACCTGGGAATGTTGGTTGACAGCTGGCTGAACATGTGCTCAAGTGGCCAAGAAGGCCAATGGCATCCTGGCCTGTATGAAGAATGGTGTGTCCAGCAGGAGTAAGGAAGTGATCATGCCCCTGTGTGTAGCACTGGTGAGGCCGCAGATTGAGTATGGTGTTCAGTTTTGGGCACCACAGTATAAGAAAGATCTTGAGGTGCTGGAGGAGGTCCAGAGAAGGGCAATGAAGCTGGTGAACGGTCTGGGGAACATGTCTTATGAGGAGCAGCTGAGAGAACTGGGATTGTTTAGCCTGGAGAAGAGGAGGCTGAAGGGAGACCTTATTGCAATTACATCTACCTGAAAGGAGGCTGTAGTGAGGTGGGGGTTGGTCTCTTCTCCCAAGGAAGTAGTAATATGACAAGAGGAAATGGGCTTAAGTTGTGCCAGGGCAGGTTTCAACTGGATATTAGAAAGAATTTCTTTATTGAAAGAGTGGTGAGGTGTTGGAACACGCTGCCTGGGAACGTGGTGGAGTCACCATCCTTGAAAGGGTTCAAAAAACATGTGGATGTGATACTTCAGGACACGGTTTAATGGTCAGGGTAGTGTTGGGCTGATGTTTGTACTTGATGTTCTCAGAGGTCTTTTCCAACATTAATGATTCTGTGATTCTAAGAAAGATGGGGAGGGACTTTTTCCAGGGGTATGTAGTGACAGGACAAGGAGTAATGGCTTCAAACAGGAAGAGGGTAGATTTAGATTAGATGTAAGGAAGAAGTTCTTCACTATGAGGGTGGTGGGAGGTTGCCCAGGGAAACTGTGGATACTCATTGGAGGGGTTCAAGACCAGGTTGGATGGAGCTTTGAGCAACCTGGTCTAGTAGGAGGTGTCCCTGCCTGTGGCAGAGGGGTTGGAAATGGAGTCCCTGTTGTGTTGCCTGCCTCTTACCTTTTGCAAGAAGCATCACGAAACCTTTCCATATTTTCTGTTCATCTGTACAGTGATTTCATTATCAATCATAAGTAAATAAGTAAAATGTGTTTAGCATTAAAGAAATTTCCTTTAATTCAGCTCATAATCTGTAAAGTTTGTGAAACAGATTTTGTGACTGTCAATATTAAGTAACATATAAGTAAGAGAAATTATATCCAATTACTCATCTGTACTATATACTCTATTTTTCTGAAAATCCTGAACTTTAAAGATTTCCCTGCATTTTTTTGTTTACAGGAATAGTAAGTGATGTTTTCTGAGCTGCTTTGGGACACTAATAATAATGCTTTTATCTCTGAACACAGCATGGCTATAGAACAAATGTATTAAAGATTGGAACACTGTGGTGTGGATTTGAAGCCTGACTTATGCAGATAAGTGATCCAGTGTGTTGTCTCAATTTCTACAGACAGCAGAACACAGATTTATAAATGAAAAATACATGTTTGTATAATTTTAGATTTAAGTACATCTTTTTGAAGCTATTTTTGGAAGCTTTTTCCATTAAGGTTTGGTAGAATTCCAGAGGATATTGTGCAGAAATTCTCCTTTGCTTGTTTGATTTAAGCACAAGAACATAATGATGAGAGGGGATTGCTTCCTAAAAATTAACTGCTTACATCAGTCAGACTGTGTGTTATAGTCCATGAAGCCTAATTTTTCATAGCCCATCCTGGAATTTCCCAATCCCTTCTGTAGGTATGTGATAGTCCTTAAGAACAAACAGAACATTCTTACTTTTTCCAAAAAACAAGCGGTGGGACTCTCTCAGACCTGCTAGACAATAAGCGTAGAGGTTTAGAATAGTTACTGTGTGCACAAATTCCTCTCTGCTGCATAGTAAGTCCCACAGAATTTAATAGAACTTTATTGCAGAGCTATCTAGCACAAAACAGGATCTACCTTAGTAATTCTGCAGATTTTCTAAAACAATTTTAAAGAGAATCCTTTTGGTTTCACCCTGATCATGGTTTCATAATAAGTACAAAAGGTAAAGCTTTCAGTATGAAAGGCTGAGTTGGTTTATGCAGCCTGGAAATAAAATTTTCCAAGCAGCTGCCTGTGCCATTTGTGCATGATCTTGGTACTGCACTGCTATTGGTCAGCTGGGTGCTCCAATCTTCCGTCAGGAAAAGCTTGTAGAAGCCTAGACCTTTTCCTTTCACCCTTGCTTTCTCATTATCACTTTCCTTCTCTCCAAATCGTTGCAAAAAGGTGGACCCTCTGTGATCACCTCCACAGCCATGGCAGCTGTGAGAGAAACAGCTACGGGAGCAACCGTGCCAGGTTTGGGAAGTGAAGCTTTACTGAAAGTTGAAGCTGGGACTGGAGAGTAAATGTAGTTACTGAATACACTGACTCACTACAGGATTGGCAGAATCTGCTGAATTCAGAAGTGACAGACAGATATTGGTGAAGTGGCAGCCACTGCCATTCCCCTAGCCTTCCCTCCACACAAACACTCACCGGACTGTCTGAATTTTCATTAATGACAGGAGATTAATGAAAGCCTCAGTGGTATACTTGTTGCTCTTGGAGGTGCCTGCATTAAGAGTATTTTTGGGATAGTATGTGCCCTTGCAGTGCCATCCCAGAAGTGCCTGGTGTGCACAGCAGTACTTACCATAATGGCCTGACGGTCACACAGTGACCTGTGATCTCATGCTGCTGTGGGCAGCACATGCTGCATTGGTGTTGAGGGAAGAGCTAAGGATGTCATGCTGGATACGATTTGAACAATCTGATCTAGTCAAAGCTGACCTTTCTTATTGCAGTGTGTTGTACTTCCAACCCAAAGCATCCTGTGATTCACCCGCTACTAAGAAGGCCTGAGCATATTACTGCATTTTCCTGTGGTACACAAGCTTCCCAGGCAACTGCTACTCTGTGATGCACTTTTTGCCAGCACATCGGTCTCAGCTGTTTGTGCCTAGCTCCAGCATAAGCCCTACAGAGGTCCAGATACAGAGTGGGAAAGTCCTTAGATGTTCTGAGCCTTACTATTTTATGGTCCTGCTTGGAGTATGACCTCACCACACAGACAATGCTGAATTCACAGTGTCCATTCCTATATTCATTCAAAAACACACAAGTGAAAATGACCCCACTGCAGAGGAAAGATAAAGAGCGTTTTAAAGTTACAACTTCACTGAATTCTAGACCAGGAGGAAAATGTACAGGAACTGGAAACGAGGTCAAAAGAGTAAGAATGGAAGTACAGTATAAGCTTAAGAAAACACAATATACAAACCAACCACAAAACTATGGGTGTACCGTGGAGTCATTTTATTAATGTATTAGCTGTGAAGAGAAGAACAAGGGAAAAGCTGGTTGACTGACAAAAAGAGAAGAAAAATTATTGGTACACAAAACTGAGAAGGCCAAAGTTTATATATTTTGGTAGTGACCTTTACCAAAGACATCTACCACAATTCAGTAAGCTAGCATAATCCTCAAGGGATAACACCTCGTTGTGTAACAGGGAAAG
>NW_008627559.1:15804-22398 GCF_000691845.1 Merops nubicus
CTCAAGTAAGTAACATGCACTCATATCAGCTTGATATGAAACTACAAAACTTTGTACTCCTTGAAGAAGTTTCTACAGAAGTCTCAGAACCAGCTAATTATCTTTGAGGACAAATGAAAGGTTAGTAAGGTAATGGAAGAATCACCAAGAACAAATGTGTATCTGCCTTTCAAAATGAAAATAAAGGAAGAACTGAAAATCAACTGCCATTATCTTCAGTTCCCAAGGAAAAAGTCTGTAAAAAATGTCTAAAGAAAATATTTGAGTCTGAGTGAAACCAATGAAAACACTCAATGTGAGTTTGCTAAGAATGAACATAAAAGGCTTTCTAGTATGGGTGAAAGAGTAAATGTCATACTGGTAACAATACAGTAGCATTTTGGTACTGTTATCTGATACCTTCACAAAGTCTGTACACATAGTCTAGTTCAGGCTTTTTAATCTCTATGCCTCCATGTTTGCAAAGCTGTCTTTTGACAGTTACTGTAGCATTCACTGTCAAAGTGGGAAGATGTCAAATACAGGGGTACAGTGCAGGAATTCAGTTCTGAATCCAGCACTATTCAATACCCTCAGGGAATGGGGTGGTGGACGAGAACGTAAGAGCTATACTTGAACTCCTGCCAATCACATATCCTTCTACAACAGTAGCTACTGAGCAAATGCCCAGGAAAAATAGTTAACAGGGGAAATATGCTTTGTTTTTTTTTCCAAGCACTCTCCTAGGCCTCATACATTTTTCTCTGAGGGGAATTTTGTGGATCTGATGTTGTTTGTTTACATAGAAGTCTTTAAAATATCTCTCTTTAAAGTGCATGCTCACTCTTCTGTTGAAACCCAATACGGAATTTTTTGCATGATACCATACACTGGGACTTCCGGAGTGCTACTACCTCTGATAGCAAAACTGAGCTTTTTTTTTGGTGTTTGGTTTTTTTTTTTTTTTTTTGTGTGCGTTGTAAAACCTGTTCAACCTAGGTGTTCTTAATGGTCTTACGGTCTGCACTGGAAGAATGTCAAATAGGTACTTTGAAGTAACCGGTTACACACATTTGATCATCCTCATATAGAAGCAGATGGAGGTGAAGTTAACATTAAGCCACATTTACTTACATAGTCCTTACAACACATGGGAATAAAGGCATTCTACATAATATTTTACTCATGTCAGGCTAAGATACTCCATTAACTGTCTTCTGTAATTGTAAGAGCGTGAGCATTCATTCATCTCTTCCTAAGAGGAGGAATTCTTACAAGGGTTGAGACTACGTACTATACTGTGGTCATATTAACAATAGATAAGTATGTTAACTCCCGTATCAGGTTGTGAATTGCTGACAGGGCAACCACATTGAGGGAAAAGGAGAATCATTATGTTGTCATTGTATTTTAGCTCAGTGTGTTCGAGCACAAATGGCATTAAAGCAAGGGGGATACCTAGCTTCACCATGAAAAAAATTCTATACAGCCAGAGACAATCCTTTCAGGATCTAACACGTTCATTGTATGACTTACTTTAATTTTCTGGAAAGTGGTAGATAAGTGTGCAAAATATTTTCAGCAGAAGCTTTAATTATTGGTAAGCTAAGAGTTTAAATGTTCAAGAGCAGGCTAATAGGGTAAAGCCGCCTGAGAAAGGCAACTGCGCGTGAAAGCGATAAATAAAATTTATATACAATCTGACAAAATAACAAGCAATTGTAGGGATCACAGCAATTAATACATGACCTGTGACAAAGAAAATACAGGAAGTGATGTTTGTTTGTTATTTTTAGTTTTTTCAAGTTTTTTTTAGGAATGCAATTTAATTATTCACCTAAGAAATTTACTGAAGGTCTCAAGGATACTGACGCTACCACTGCACTAGTCTTGACAGTCAGTAACTTAGATACATTTGGGGACTGAAAAACTTGAAAGAATCATCCATACAAGACTCATGAATCCTACAAGATGTGAAGCTTCTAACTTTTCCTGCAGGTTTCTTAATATAAGAGACAAATAATTCTGCATCATGAACTTTGAAAGAGTTCAGGAGGACTGAGCATTGCCCATTGCAAGTAGGTTTTGGTAAATACTGTATATTGGCTAGGAATTTTTTTTTCTCTTGCAGAAGTGACAGGTGGGAGATGTTAGCATAGGGACAACCAAAGAGGTCATTTAGTGCCTAGGCCAGGGAGATAGATGAGTAACTGTTGCTTCTTGGACACAAAGAAGTTAACTGTATGTAGTGCCTGAGGAAGATTAAGATAAGATGAGCCAAAAAACCAAGGTTTGACTTGTTATGATGACCCATAAAACTGATGTTGAATCCGTGATTTTTAATGTGTAGTCAGCTGACTAGTTTTAGAAATAGAATAATTGCAATTGGAAGGGACCTACAACAATCATGTAGTCCAACTGCCTGACCACTTCATGGCTCACCAAAAGGTAAAGCCTATTGTTAAGGGCATTGTCTAAATGCCTCAAATACTGACAGGGGGCATTGACCACCTCTCTAGGAAGCCTGTTTCAATGTTTGATCACCATCTTGCTAAATAAATTCTTCCCGGTGTCCAGTCTAAAGCTCCCCTGGTGCAGCTTTGTACCATTCCCAGGCATCCTGTCATTGGATCCCAAGGAGAAGAAATCAGGACATCCCTCTGCACTTCCCCTCCTTGGGAAACTGTAGAGAGCAATGAGGTAGCCCCTCAGCCTCCTTTTCTCCAACCAAAGTCTTTAGCTGTTCCTCATGGGACATTCCAGCCTTTCTGCCAGCTTTGGTGTCCTCCTCTGGATGCATACTAGGATCTTTACATCCTTCTTAATCTGTGGGGCTCAGAGCTGCACACAGTATTCCATGTGAGGTTGCACCAACACTGACTACAGCAGGATAATCACCTCTCTTGACCAGCTGGCCATGCTGTGTTTGATGCACCCCAGGATGCTGTTTGCCCTCTTGGCTGCCAGGGCACTCTGCTGACTCATACTGAGCCTGATGCTGACCAACACCCCAGATCTCTTTCTGCAGAGATCTTCTCCAGTCACTTTTCGCCTGATTTATGCTTGGGCTCAGACCAGGTGCTAAGTCCAACATTCATTCCTGTTAAATTTCATGCCATTTAACTGATGGTTGCATAAAGCTCCAGTCTCTCTAAATCTCTATGCAAGGCTTCTTGCCCCCCAAGAGAGCGAACAGAATCTCCCAGACTTGCTAATGGTACATTAAACTCTTGCATTCAGATCATTGACAATCGTAGTGAACAGAACTGGCCCTAGAATTGAGCCCTGAGGAACACCACAGGTGATGGATCGTCAGCCAGATGTAGTCCCCTTCACTACAACCCTTTGATCTCTGCCCTTCAGCCAGTGTTTCACCCAGTGTACCATGAACCTGCTCATCCACCAGCTGGACAACTTGTCCAAAAGGATGCCATACGGGACAGCATCAGAAGACTTACTAAAATCCAGAAAAACTACTTCCACCACCTTCCTTTCATCCACTAGGTGATGGAAGTTCCTAGACCTGTCTTTTGAGGATGTTTTCAAGTGCACACTAAGACATCAGACTGCCTCCTCACTGATCACTGTCTATGCATGTCCTTTTTGGTCTGTGTAAAGTAATTTTGGTGCACATTATCTGCTCAGTTTTACCCACTTTGTTTCTACTGGAGTGCAGTGAGGGCCAGCTACTCTGTAAGGGAAGGTGAGCTGGGAGATGAGTGTGGTAACAAGGCAGACAGGAGTAAGGAGATATCCTTACTGAAAAGGAGGTGGGTTGTGGAGCTGCAGGTCCAGGTTAGGATCAGTGCCACAGGCAGTGATCAGGGTCAGACACAGTACAGATTATATTCTGCATATAGATTCATGGATTTTGACATTTCTGTTTTGGACAGGCATATACTGTTGCTGAGTAGATGCACAAGTAAAATTTGAAAAATTGCTTGTTCTTGATGTTTGTTGCTTTTATTGCCTATGGATAAAGGTTATCACTATCGTTGTGGGAACTTTTGACAAACCATCGTACGGACTCTTAAAGAGAGGGATCAGATAAGGACAAGTGATGCTTTGAGAGATAATACTGTTGCAAACAGTATTTTCCGTCAGAACATGAGTAGGCATCAGTTACTCAGCAGATAACAGTTTAAACCACTCACTCTCACCTACCAGAAAGGCTGTCACATATGAAGGGTTTGTGACAGGTCTTGGGATAAACTCGCCTATAAGGAATTGATGTTTCTGTTGGGACTTCTCATCTTTCTCTCTCACTCGAGGCAAGCACTGACTCACAGCTCTACCTGCCCTACTTTGGGCAGCGTGCACTGGATATCCCCATCACAAAGGGCTGTGAGCCATCCTGTGGCACATTCTAGCTTGCTTACTAGAAGCGATGTTTCCTTGCTCACTAGTCACAAACTGGAAGGGCTTAAACTTTCTCATTCTGGAAGTGAGGGACAATTCCATGCTCATCTCATGACAATGTTTTCCCTCCAAAGCTGGAAGATAAAACTAACTTTTAAATTCATTACTTACTCTATGGACCTTCTGCTTGGTTGTAAGGAAAAGCCCAATGAAAAATGCTTCAGTGGTCACAAAGAGGATTCCATTTTATGGATGGTTGAACTGGAAAATAAAAAGTGATTACCTGTGAAATATCCTAATTGAATTCTTGATGGCAGGGTCAAATGTATTTTTTTAAGTAGTGTTTCAGAGATTATAGTTTCAAAGTTTAGTTTCAAAGGTGTTTTTTTTTTCTTCTTCTTCTTCTTTTGATAATTTCCAGATATACCTTTCAGTGGTACTAACATGTTGTGAAGGCGTGTTGAACATTCACTTTCAAGTTCAACAGGGGATTGACATTTATGTGTGGCATGTAATTTGCAACAGAACGCACAAAGATTTTACATGTGCAGAAGAAGTACAGAAACCTGAATCTTGAACCAGGCAGATCTGGAGATCATAGCTTCTGAAATGATGGGTTTAAAAAGTAGGCCTGTTCAGTCTTTGAAAGGATGCTCTTGCTCTGCTTTGAAAAGTGCATGTAAATCTTGCACTTCTGCTTAAAATATTACTTTTCTGAAGATATTCAGTCCTTTTTTTTTATTATGATTTTAGAAACATTTTTTTTTTGTTTGTGTTTTATTGTCATTAGCAATGGAAATACAGAGAGAATTAGTGTCATATTTCTTCCCATATGTCACTAGCAGAATTACCAACAGAGTTTCAGTCAATGGCAGGTCTACAAACCACTTCCGTAAAGAGAGAAATAAAGGTGTTTTCATGGGTGTCTCAATGACACTAGAAAACATGTTGGCAGAGCTCTGAGAGGACGTATTATCCTGAAATGCATCTCTTTAAATACTGCAAGGCCACAATGAGGTCTCCTTGGAGCCTTCTCTTCTCCAGGCTAAATAACTCCAGCTCTCTCAGCCTTTCCATGCAGTAGAGGTGCTCCCCTCTGGATCCACTCCAACAGGTCCACATCTCCCTGTGCTGAGGGCTCCAGAACTGGATGCAGTATGCCAGGTGTGGTCTCGCCAGAGTGGAGCAGAGGGTCAGAATCACCTCCCTTGACCTGCTGGCCACACTTCTTTTGATGAGGTCCAGGATACGATTTGCCTTCCAGGCTGTGAGTGAACATGGTTGGCTCATTTCCAGCTTTTTATCCACCAGGATCCCCAAGTCCTTCTATGCAGAGCGGCTCCCAATCCTCCCCATACCCCAGCCTGTATTTGGCTTGTACTTGGCTTTGTTGAGCCTCATGAGTTCACAAGGGTCCACTCTTGAGCTTGTTCAAATCCCTCTGGATGACATCCCATCCCTCAGGTGTGTCAGCTGCACCACTCAGCTTGATGTTTTCTGCACACTTGCTGAGGGTGCACTCAATCCCATTGTCTGCGCTGCTGATGAAGATACATTTCCTTAAAGTTCCTTTGCAAACGGGAATGTCTTCTCAGAGAACTAGATAGCTTGTTTCCATACCCCATGTTTTGGCCTTCATTAGGAAATCTTTTAGTTAGAGCAGCTAGTCCATGCATATATCTACATTAATATTAATTTAATAACATCTAGATCTTCCAATTTTTATTTGAGCAGTATCCCTTAAAAGTCACTTTTGTCAAGATTTATTACATCTTATAGTTACTGGATGACCTACTTTATTCCCTTAATAATTTGAAAATAAGAAAATAGTTTTCTTTTTGCAATTTCTCCCACTTACTCTGTGACAACTGTTTGCAAAATGAGGAATGACTGTTTGTGACCTGGGATGCTTCTGCACTTCTTCAATTCTACTTGTTCTGCTCCTATCCTTATGAAAAATTATTTTGTTTCTTTCACACACATATAGGGTCTAACAAAGGTTATTGTGAGCAGATGCCAAGAGCTCAGTTTTCCAGTTCTTTATTCTAGGAATTCCAATGAGGTAATTCGAGATACTTGTGACTTACACTGTCATAAGTGAGAAGAAAAACAAATCCTGAAGTCTGCAAAGGTGTTACCTCTGATATATTGTTTGAGGAAAATGGCAACTATGTATTGAAGTTCAAATCTTGCAAAACAAAGACTACCTAAATATAAGGTCTTGTTGGGGACTTTTGCCTTTTTTTTTTTTTTTTT
>NW_008627559.1:22415-59532 GCF_000691845.1 Merops nubicus
CCCCTAGGTAGGCTTATTCTGTTTTAAATGGAAAGTGGTAAGCACTCTAGTGGCAGATTTAAAAAAAAAAAAATCTCATGTTTAAAATTATAGGCAGATACTTAGTGGGCCTTTGAAAACTGCTTCAGAGTCTCTGTTTCACCAAAGTCAAGAATGCTGGTATACAGCTTTTTTTTTTTTTTTTTAAACTCTTGTGTGGGTACTTTATTAATCTCTAAGAACCTCAGCGTTTTTGAAAGAGATCTTTATGATACCTCTGCAATACTTTCATTAATGTCATATGTTAAGATACATTACAGTCTCAGATTCTACATTCTGGCCAAGAGACTTGAGGATTATTGTCTTTAAAATATTCTCATATCAAGACAAGACAGTTTTTGTGGAAAGTTAGGAATATGTTTTTGGTAAGTTTGGTGACTTTCTCTAGTTCCTGACTGTCCAGTGTCAAAGAGATGAATGATTAATATGATATGAGATGAAGGAGGACGCCATATGTGATTTTTAGGGACAGTGTGGTTAGTGAGTTTATGGTAGGAAGATGGAAACACTCTATTAGAAAATTACTCCAATACTCAATTTTAAAAGAACTCAACAATTCTCAAAAGAAACCCTTCTCTTTACTGTATTCTCTCTTTGATGCAGTGATACTAATTTTTCCTTTGTCTTTGCATGCTGTATCTTGTGTAGTGTTGCATGCAGTAATCTAGAAAAAAAGAAACTGCAATAATAGTAGTCTGTAAAATAACAGGCTGTGTTTCCCAAGCTTGCTTTGTATTTGGGCTAGAAAAGCTATATTCATGCCGCAATATTCATGCTGGCTGGAGTGTGTACCTTTGACTAAGAAGGTATAAAGATTTTGTGCAAATGTAGTTTAAAGATATTTTTTAAAGACTGGTAAGCTAATAATCTAAATGTGTTTTTCTGGAAGACAGCAAGGTCAATACATCCCATAAATCTAATAATTTTTGAATTATAATGTTTTCTTACTTATAATTTAGAAATACACATTTCACTACTGACATTTTCTTAATGTAATTTCAAGCTTTGCTGCCACTATATTTAATTTCAGATAGTAACAGGGTCAAAGGCATCAACACGAAGATTTAAAAAAAACCAGTTTGGTACATTACGAACTTCCTGTGAAACAAACAAGCCTCTTCTTCACTGTCAAATGAGTTGTAAATCACATGGGTGCAAACAGAATGCAAAAATGACTGAAATACTGCTGTTGGAGAATTTCATATTGGCTTGGCAGTGAGGCAAATCACTTGCACAGTGCCGGGCATCAAGAACCAGTATCGGGGCTGATGCCTCTGTTAGGTTCACTTTCTGAACACAGGATCTGTACCAGGATCTTTTCCTGGCAACAGCAAACCAACCCTTTGCAGCTCTACCAATACTGTTTTGTTAAGATGTATTTTATATCCTAATCATGTATAGAAGAAAAATAAAATTGACAGAGAAAAAGAGAGAGAGGGAGAAACTTCTATAAGATTTAAAGAAGATTTTGAGCTCATGTTTCACATCATCCTAATGAAGTACGAATAAGACTGACCCAAATCCAGCAATGTACCTACAGGTCAAGAGCAGCTGTGGTGTAACTTAGTGATGGCTCCAAATTCATATGAGAAAGGCAAAATGGCTTATGGACATATTCATAAATAGAAAATTCTTTGTCTCTGCAGGGACTACACCTTGGGAGAAATCTGGAGAAAGCTCCAGGGGAGAAGAGGTCACAGCTGGCTGACTGTGAACATGAGCACTGTCACTTCCGAAAGCAAGTATAGAATAAATGCATTTGGAGAAATATTCTCTGAGAAAGGCATGGCCTGACAGTGCAAGTCTGGCAGTATATGACAACAGCAGAGCTGAGGGGAGATACCGTTTCTGTGGCAAAGGACAGGAAGAAAAGAAATTTATGACTTGTGAAGAACAGTGAAAATGAAAGCTGCAGACAGTGTGTAATAGAGACCAGCAAATATGGCTAGCTAAAGAGAAACTGGAGTGCAAAATGACCAAAGCCTGACTGACCTGGTCAGTTTGCATGGTTTTTGGAAACTTTGCTTCTTTGCTCTTCTCTGGAGCTTCATTTTTTCCCCCCCCCATTGTTGTTTGTTCTGGTTGGTTTGTTTGTTTATATTTTCTAACCTATCTCCTCTGCAGCTATACTTTCCAGATCTGCTTACACTCAGTCCCGGACAGTAGAATGCATGCTGTCTGAAATATTCAGACCACGGAGGAGGTTATGTTGGACACACCTCCACTAGCTGGGCCTTTGGCTGTGCATAAGGTCTCTTGATTTCTGTCAGGAACTGTCTTTTTGAAGGGGATATTCATATTACAGTGTTGCCTTTAAATGTTGAGGAAGTAAACATTCACAGTTTAACCATTCAGTCTTTAAATCTATCCAGTGGCTGTAGCAAATTGTTTTGTGTTACAAAGGTTGGAAGCAAACCTGTGGACAGTGCTGAAAAGCAGGGATGGTGTCTTTGCTTTCAGTGAGGGCACATAAGGGTAAGCATTGTGAGTCCTCCCTCAATACACAACTAAGCAAACACAGCAGGTTCCAGTCATAGTCCAGTCCGTTGACTTGCTGCAGCCTCAGTTCATGCATAAGAGGAGAAGCATGGCAGCCATGTAAGTATAAAAAAGCATAAATTTAAGTCTTAAACCTCTTTCCCAGTTCTTGCTTCTCCCAAGGTCCTAACAACTTTTCCCAAATTATCTACGTCTTGCTTCCACACAGGGTATGTCCCAGCCAAGAACTGCTAACCTTGGCAGATGAGGGAGGTAAAAGCTCCTACCAAAATCCCACTCTGCTCAGCCCTGAGAAAACACTGGGCTCCACACAAGGCAGTCCTTATTCTCTCTTACACAAGCTGCTAGTCAAATATTTATGTTCTCATCAAAGTGCTCTTTTTCTGTCACTGATCATGTCACCTGTTAAACCCCCGAGCTTCTTTAGCCTCTTCCTGACCTTCCTTATTTCTGCAGTCATTCACACTCACAAAAGTTAGAGAGACTTGTGTCAGTACACTTGGGATGAGTATACAGGAAGACTTTCTTGAAGGAGAGATGAGCAAATAAATAAAATTCTTCCATTCCTTACTATTGTGTCCTCATGATTATTCTTTTCTGGGTGCATGGAAATATCAAAAGGTTGGAAAAACTCTCATCAGGTGTGGGAATGTTCCTTCTGTTCTGGACAGTTTCAACTTTTCCCTTCAGATGCTTTTCCCCTTCCATTATTGAGAAATATTCATCTAGTGTGATTTAACGTTATTTGTACTTTTCATCCCATCTCACCAGCTAACCTGTGTTTGGGCAAATTCCCAGAAGAAAGCTTGAAAAGGGCTTACGTTTAAAGTACATAAAGGTTTCAAAAGTAAATAAGATCTTCACAATCCAACCTTCTATTTACCTTTTTTTTTTAAAAAAAAAAAAAAAAACAACCCACATTTTTCTATCACATTGGTCTGAGAAATGAGATGTGACTCTAAGAAGGTTCCAGTAGTTTCCAGTCTACAGTCTAAAACTCAAGTAACTAACTCCTGCAAAACCCTAAAGTTATTCTGAAACAAAACAGTGCATACCTGAAGTTCACTTGTGAAACACTCATAGCTGGCTTTAAGGTAACTGCCTGACAGCACATCAAAGTTTTGACTTGTACCATTTCTTCCCATTTATAGTTCCCCTCAAGTTGAAAATGCACACAGAACTTCAGTTTCAGCTTAGTGCACAGCTGTATTTGACAGAACCTTTTCAAACTTTATATCTTCCACCTGTGGAAAGAAAATCCATACACTGATTGTGTGAGTTTAATTTGAAAACCAATTACTTCTAAAATTGATTCTGCTGCTGCCCTTCGCTGTGAGTTGTGCTAGAGGTTTGTTTTATTTTTACTTACATTTGAAACAGAAAAGTATAGAATATGCTGGGCACTCGTTTCACAACCAGATTTGTTTCCCTGTATTCTTTCACACTTTTACTCCTCTAGCTCATGTGATCAGAAAGCGTAAATTATTTTATGCAACAGTTTTCTCTTCTGTTGAGCAATTTCCTCTCAAATCCAAAAAGATTTTCTGAAAGAACCTGTCTAAATACCTGGAAAATTTTTCTTCTTTTCCCAGCCCTGTGAAAATCCATCCTATGGCTTTATTCTGGAGCTGGAGAGGCAAGCACTGTGGCTTTGGGACAGCAAACCAAGCCAAGCTCTCCTGGCTTTCTGTGTAGGTGAGTATCTGAAGCTCCAAGAGCCAAACCCCTGTCACTGTTTGTAACCTGCTGGCAGACTGCAGCTGAGAGAGCTATGTATGGGCTTTCAGGTGCTCTGCTCCAGAGCTGAAATTCTGGGCCTGAAATTGTTAATGCTGCAGTTCAGGCATTAGAGTCAGGGAAAACAGGTGTGCCACCTTGAACACCCAAATATAGTTTCCAGGGAAATTCACGCAACAATTTATCAGAGCAGCATCAAGGTCAAGGTTTTCTGCAACAAGATAGCTTCCTATTTCACCAAATAGGAAGCAATTTTTCTATGAAACTCTGTGTTCACAGATATATTGAAGATCCACTCTTGCCTGGAATTTCATTTTTTTTTTTTTTTTTTTTTTTTTATATTCTGCATCTGCTGCTATCTCTTCACAGTCCTGAACTGACAGAGCTGGAAAAGATGTTGGGAGAAATTTGCTGTGATGTATTGTTTAAAGTCAGAAAATCAATCTTGCCTTTTAATAGTTTTCTTTAAATATCACTGACATTAGATAGTAATTCACAGCAACATATTTACAATATCTAAGGAAATTAAAATATATTAAGTGATTACATCAACAGTGATTGAGTGTATCTTTACAACAAAACCTTTCCATATAAAATGAGTTTTCTAAAATTATTTACATGTATTTATTTACTATTTCTGCATCTTTATGGGCTATTGTGTGTTTGCTTTTGCTTGTTATCAGAAATGTTAATTGATGGACATTCAGGAAGTCAGAGAGTATATTAATTTACTCTGAGACAAGGAGAAGTAAACTAAGGTCATCTCACCCAAAGATATTTAGCAAACAATTTCTCAGAATCTTTCTGAGGGAATTCTCTTGCTGGAAGTCTTTCATTGTCTTTATAATTAGGAAGCATTCTCAAATATCTGAGGTCTGCAAATGAATATTTTTTCTGAGTCACATCATCCATTGGAAGTGGGGAACTTTTGATCATTATTCTCTTCTCTGTAACCTTCTATATATTTGTAGACTGCTTTGATGATCAGTCTCCACGTCCTTTGTAGATTAATTAAGCCCATTTCTTTCAGTTTTTTTTTTTTTTTTTCCCTTGGCTGCTGTTTTCACTGCTTCTTGTAACTTTTGTTGCTCTCTTCCGAAATGTCTCTAAATAATGTCTGTCTTTAAGTGTGTGTCAGAAACAAGATGAAATACTCCAGCTAATTTCTTGCCACCACTAAATTAACAGGGTATCAGCTGCTGTGTCTTGCATAACACTACTGCAAAAGGAGATTTGTCTTTTTTGTCGTACTGTTATCTCATTCGCTCATCTTCCGTTTGTGATACATGCCAGATTTCTTCCCTAATTTTGCACGTATATGCACGTGATTGTTCCTCCATGTATGTATTACTTTACAGTGCTTTAATCTTACTGATTTCAACAATTTATCCAATTGTCACACTTTTGAATCCTACTCCTATTCAGTCTTTGTAATCCCTCAAGCTTTGAATTGTTCGCAGATTTGTCCATAGTACGCTTCCCTCTGTATACAACTGATGATGATACACAGTAATTGCACTCAGGACAGTGTTTTGGAGGGCCATGTTTGATACATCCTCCCTGTTTGACAGTGAGCACTGGTCAATTACTCTGAATTCATTTTTCACCTCTGATCATCCTTTTCAGTAAGTTTATCTTTACCATGTTTCAATCTTTTGGAAATAGAATCACTACTTTACAGGACTCTGTGATATCTACCAAGAATGAGATTAGTCCACAATTTACTTATAATTCTTCTTTGAATCTTCTCTTCAGTCATTTAGTAATGTTGCTTTAATCTGGATTCTGAAAATAATAAAAGCCATTTGCTCTTTTTAAAAATTTTTGGTTTATTTTATGTGTCAGAAAAGTTTTTCTGACTTCTCATTAACTCTTCAAATGTAAGGGCTTTTACTGTTAGGGGAATAAAGCATCTTTAGAGACTTATGTTGTGATATTCTTCTGAATTCAGTTACAGCAGAAGTGGCTCCCATTCATATGTGACAACCTTCCTTAATCAGAACTGTCAACAAAGGGAAGCACTGTGTTGGTTATCATAACCTGATATGTCAGTCACTTTCAAAAGATGAATTACTGTTTCTCCCTGAAATAGACTAGCTAACTTTTACACTTGTGTTATTTTGCAATATTTATTATTTTCTAATTTTATTTGTAAATTTGAGAATCAACCTAGATTCTCTGTGAGGAATTAGTGCTGAGTGCCTTAAACCTGCCTTTGTAGGCTGTAACTTTTAGATGTTCATCTTCCTGCTAGAAGGAAGAAGATAGAAGTTAGGTGCCTAGGGTTCCTGTGCATAGAAGAAGTGAGTTGGGTATCTGAGAATAGGATATAAAAAACACCCTTGTAACCTCTGAGAAGAATCCTTCATTTTGTGCCCTATTTACAGAATATGTGAAGAAGATTCCTTCTTTCTCTGCTGAAATTTTCTCCATAGCTTCAGACCATTTTCAATCCTTTCTCAACCTAATTTATTACATATTTTGATCTTGTCTTCCTTATGCATCTGCAATTGCTTTTTGGTTTTTTTTTTTTTTTGTTTTGTTTTGTTTTGTTTTGTTTTGTTTTAACTCATCTGATCTCTTCTCAGTTGAGCCACACTATTCTTGGAGTGTTGCAACTGGACACTGAGCAACAACACTGTTGCTGCAACCCAGTGTGACTTTGTGGCTTTTCTGTCGAACTTCTGTGGGTGGTAAACAGTGCAACACGTGGCCATGTTTGCTTTGGCTGAATGCTGTGCTTATCTTGCCCACTCACGTACTATGGGGAGTGTTTATATAACAGGACTAACACCCTGAAAAAAAGCCAATGGATATTTAAAATGTTTTTTTAGAAAATGTGAGAATAAGAATAAGGGAAAAGGATTAGACCCATTTTGATTTCCAAATATGAAATCAATTGTCTCTAAAAGTGATAGGAGGTTTCTACTGTTTCTAGAGATGAAAAGTTAGGCTATGTCATACAGTCACTGACTCTGAATTACATTCAGGTTTTGGCATAGAGAAAACATTTCTCTCCAGCCATAGCTCTGCAGCTGCAGACTGAGTATTTGTTCTAGTTTTCCACCGTAAGTTGTAATGAGACAATTTTGAGCCCAGATGAGTCTTCAAACTCTGTTGTTTTCAGGATTTGATCTCAATATAGAAATGAAAAGGTTTCTTTTCACCACCACCTCTACTGAAGAACTGACCAGGTAGATGCTTGGATAGGACCATGACTCGCAACCAAGAGCTGTAAGGCTGACCTAATAGCACTTAGTGAATGTAGCCAAGTCCTCAATGTTCTGAATGGTCCCATGCTCCAGGTCACTACATGTAATTATAGACAGAAACTTGAAAGAAAATATCTCCTGTTCCTGCACCCCAAAACTGAGGAAATATAATTTGAAATAATTCCTGGGACATTGTAAAAGCATAACACAAATCACAAGGAGGTCCCCATGAGTATAGTGGAAGTGTACCTCCCTCCTCTCTTTCCTTATATTAAAATATCCTGTATAGTTGCATAGTTCAAGTTATACATGGTAAAAGCATTTAGTTCCAGAGTGAAGTGGGGGACACATGCTTCAGGAGCATGTAGTTGCTATTGAATAGTCCTCTGGTTCCCTGATAGAGTTTTTAAGATTTTCTCAAAATGAGGTAAAACTTGCTATGGCAGCCAGCCACTGTATTTACAGTAATTTGGGGATCTGGCAGTCTATTCTCCAGGAAGTCTCAATCTTTTCAGTTTTATCTTCCTTTTTTAAACAACATCCCTGTCTTCTATTTTTTAGTGAACTGCTTTCCAGTTCACTGGTTCTGGTAGCTGAGAAAGGGAGCCTCTTGCAGGAAGGTTCCATACACCTCAGCCAACTGTCTGAGGCAAGAGAGAATAGTAGTGTGTTCAGGCTGAACAAATGCGTCCTGCCTCTCAAGCAAGGCTCACAATTTGGGCCAACTGCTGTGCCATCTGTAGTCTTGTAGCTTTTGGATGATTTGGGCAGAATAGCTCAAAGCACTGGAGGACTGAGTTTCATAAAATATACCAAGTAAATATGCTCTCAGTGGGTCCAGTTGGTTCACATTGTCTGGTTTGCTTATGATTAAATAACAATTGTTGTTCTATTCTGTACCACACCGAGCTGAAAGTAAAATCAGCATGTTGCTATGGAAGTGAGTATGAAGAGTCTCAACATATCTGTATATGATGGCTATTTGCAATTTTTCAATTAAAAAATATTCAGGGAAAACAAATCCCTTCTGCTTCACAATACTTGCACACCACAGATGGGGAAGGCATTCTGGTTTTGGAGGGGGACCATTATCAAAATCACAAATATAGCAACTGAGAAATGTGGTGTGAGCAGCCACCAACTCCGAAATAAGCATGGGCTTCAAAAATTGCAGTAGCATGTGTGGCTTGTGGCTTACAGACTGCCTTCCTGAAGATGCTGTTGTAGCTCCAGAGGAGGGTCTCTCCCAGCCCCTTCACAGCTGGGAAGGCGCAGGGTGTGCCAGTCACTACCGAGGCACATGTGGCTGCTGTTTTCTTCCATGGTGCCTTTGTCTCTCTGTCTGCTAGGAACAGTGGGGGTCCCTTCAGCAGCAGGTTCTACTTTCACTGTGATGGTGACTTTTTGCCCACATATGTTTATGGCTGTTTTTTTTTCAAAGACTGTATAGAATGTTAGGTTTGATTTCAAGGTATGGTGATTAAATCATACCTACATGAACTAATAATGATAGAGGCAAATGCTTTAACAAGTCTGTCTGATATGCTAAATGTATTGAACCTAGAAGTAAAAGGAAGTCTAGTGCTGGCGTTTTTACTGGTCTTATGTCGCTTTGTTAAAACATTTATTCTTGTCAATGCCTATTTCATCTTTCTTCAAATGAGAATAATAATATGGAGCTGCTGTAAGGATGAACTAGTTGCATATTAACAAGGTAACATTTCAGTAACGTTAACATTTTCCTTCAAAACTGAAAAAAACACTTAGGACTCAGCATTTTCTTCCTATGCGATCTACTTCAAGCTGGACTGAAAGACTGGTTGGAGCATGCACCTTCTCTATGCTCTGTTCCAGGCAGCAGCTAGCATTTGATCAATAGATAATGTGTCATTTTTAAACCTGCTGTCTTCAGGAAACATCCCTACACCCTCCTGCTCCCCCTCACCCCTGCATCTAGGTGCATTTACTTGCTGTAATGACACTTTCTCCCTTTTCTTCAAAGTGAAGGTTGTTTACCCAGTAATGTTCTACTTATACGCATTTCTTTCCATTCAAAAAAATGTATTTTCAACTTTCAATCCCACAAAAGAGTTTGGAACATCTATGTAAGACTATGGGCTTTGATCTTTAACAGCAAATTGCCCTTTTTTTTTCATACACCTGCTTTATATTCTGTTGTGAAATAGCTCTACTCCATGTCTCCAAGGGTAAAACAAAATTTTCTTCCAAAACCCAGTCTTTTTATTAAATATTTCACAGGACCTTTTTTCCCCCAAAAGAGTGATCCTACAACAAAAGGAGATAGTTGAATTTGTTAAAGTTTATTGGTAAAACAGGAATGTCTGTAGTACAGCTGAGTCACAGGTGTGTTTCCTATAGCAAGGACTGTAAGATGCTGCTGTTGAACAAGGTGTTTGGTGCACTGTAGCGCTGTTGTTGTACGGCAACCCCCGTTCATGGGCTGCTCAATACAGGGCATGGCTCTCCTCCCTGGGCTGCACAGCAACCCACTGCAAAAGTACAGGTTGTGAAAGACAGTGTACCAGAACATTAAGGCACCCCCGTAACGCTCCTGCCTCCCCCATTCTTTGGGGACTATAACAACAATTACCTCCTGCAGTGGACCAGAGCATTGAACTGTCCCCTCGTTGTGCCTGGCTCCCAGTCCTCTCCTTACTGTTTTGGATGATCAGTAGACCTTCTTGCAAACTGGTAAGCTTGTATTTGGGTTGTGGCCCAGAGGGGCTGTACAAAAACCCTGAGATCCATTGAATTCTGGGTATGGGCAATTGATGAAAAAATACCAGGACTCTCAGTTTCCAGATGTGTGCAAAACAGAATATTGCAATGTTCAAGTTAGGCCGAAATGGAAAAGTACCTGGCAAAAATCAATTACCTTGTACCCTATGAATTGTAATCCAAAACGAGACTCTCTGAGCTCTCCTGGATCACCGTGAGCTGGATAGAGCATCTCCTCTGAGCCGGGATGACATGCAGGGCCATCTGCAATCAAAGTCGTTGCAAGGCGTAGGCAGAATCATCTCCTTGCGTCTCAACTCCCACTCATTAAGAAATGGCAGTGCATTATGAGCATTTACTCTAAACACGAAGGGGGGAATTTTGACTATAGATTAGTCTCTTCTGCCCACGTCTCTGCTTATCTAGGTGTTTGATTTTATACATTTGCTTTCACATGTGTGGCCATCTGGGTATTTCACTGGCCAAGTGCTTCTGTGTGTGTATGCTTTGTGTTTATACAGATACACATGCCTTGGTTGAAGATACCTTACAGTAAGTTACTGTGAGTCTTGTCGCCCTTGGACCTGCAATTAAGTAATTCTTTTACCAAATCACTTGTTACAGGAAGTGGAAGTGATGCTAAAATCAGCCTTTGATTTATCTCATTTTATTGTTAAATCTTTAATTGATGATAATCTGTGTCAAACATATTTGTCTGTGTCAAACTTATCTTACACTTTCTGGAAAGGACTCCACCAAAGTCAGTGATTCTGAATTTTGAGACATGTTAAGGGGACTCAAAAGTATTGACAGATGAACCTGAAAGGTGACATCAGTCAGGACTTCTACAAACGTCTGCTTTGCCCACATGACAAAGGACTATAAAGATTTCCTGGATAAGAGACTCTAGTTTCTGTGCCATAGATTGTTGGTTTTATTTTTCTTCATTCCAATTAATTCTATATCAGTGTAACAAAAAAGTTATTTTTCAATTTAGTGGCTTTCTCCTTCTGCTATTCTCTTCTTTTTTTTTTTTTTTTAAATTGATTATTTACTACTACTTGGCAGTGAAAATTCTCGGTGACATATTGATCTTTTTCATGGTAGAACCAGCATGATGGAAAGCATCCCATATAATTTTTCTCTGTGCCTTATTATGATGAAAGTGGCCTTGTGGCCACAAGACGCAAGATCTGGAAGAGGCTGGTGGGTTGATGTTTTATTTATGTAAAGCAAGCTGCAGTGAATGGGAAGTGGGAATTTCAGGTCAGAAGATATAGGTGATGTGAGAGCAGTGCTGGGTGGGAGACATGCCTTTTTGGTTTCCTCGCCACTGTGAGATCGGCACGTCAATGAAAAATCACAATCCTTGCTCATCACACCCATCCATGTGTACTGCAAGCTGATGAGAGGGTACTGCTGCAATGCAGCTTCTGGGAAACTACCTGAAGTCTTACAGCAGTGTTAGAATAAAAGCAGTGGCAGCTTGCACTTCCCTCAGGGAAATTTCAGGGACTGGATTAGTCTAAAAGAGGACACATCAAGAGGGCTCCCTTGGCAAAGGGATCCATGTTGCTGCTCCTGAGGGATTTGAGATGCTGCAGCTGTGACAGCCACCATCTTGATTTAATGCACTGGAGAGCAAACTGGAAAGAATTCAAAGCTAAAATGAGCTGCATTTGCTTGGGCAAACATCATTTTGATGGGGCTGTAACAGATTCCTCTTCTCTGAGCTGCAGACAAGGAAGGAATCAGTGAAACACATTCACCTGTGTTATAAACAGCCTTTGCTCAAGGAAAACTCAGCCTCACTATACTCAGCATATCTCCATCTGAAGCCCAATGAGAACCATATTTATACAAGATCTGGTGATTCTTGGAGGATGTAAGGAACAGCAGGTACATGTTCAAAGAGGCAGGTGGGCTCTTGTGCGCTGGCATCCTGCTGTGTAACAGATTCCCTTTAAGAGCTCAAGAGGAGTTTACTAGCTTACCCTATATTCCTTTCCATGCTGAAGGCTGTGCTTTGAATTCTGGAAAACCAAGAGATTTTGGCTTCCCTAGACTATCACTGTAGTCAACAGGAAGAGAAGGGCTTATCCTAGGAATCAGTTTACAGTGCATTAAGTTTTCACATGACTTTTCCTAAAAATTAACTTTTTCAAACTGTTTCTTGTGAGGAAAGAGATGAAGAATACTAATCTTTCCTTTCTAGTCCCGGATAACAGGGACTTTACTCTGTATTTATGTATGTTCACATATTTGGATATATCTAGAAATCATGATTGGACCCAAACGTTTCACAGAAATTGGCCTAAGAGTTCAAAGCAAAACTGTGATCTGGATTTTCTTGAAGTTTAGCGATGTATGAGGAATTTTTTGACGTGAAGCTTCATCGGTGATTATAGTTGATTTGGAAAAAAACTTAAAGAATTAAGGGATGCCTTTAACTACAATTTTTTTTTTCTGTCAACGGAGTTTAGAAATAAGAATAGATTGAAGATTCATTGGAGAATCCTTTGGGAAGAAAGCCAAGAAGCCATGTTATTATTCCAAATTATTCCAAATATTTTACATTTATTTGTCTTTTAGATAACAGTCTTCTTCCCCAAAGGAGAATGACAACATGTTAAGTCAGTATCAGAAGATCTGCGTTTGTTTCTGTGGTGTGATGGAATAAGAGGCTCATGAAGAAGGAGAAAGAACTGAGTAAATTGAGAGTAGGCAACTGCAGAAGAGGCAACTTGTTCCCAAGCTTGTTTTGTCAAGCTTTTATAGCCATGGCCCCATACGTAAAATGCTTCTTGAATATTTATTTTTCAAATGGTTTTGCTTTCTTAGTTCATAACATAGCATTCATGAGGTTGGGTTTAACTCTTACCCTAAATAGCTCTCAGAAAACTGAGGCGTATGTATAATAAAAGACAACCTAAATTAAATGATTTAATTATGTATACACATTTATTACCGTGAGAATAATGTAATATGTACTAACAGCTATTGTCATGTAACAGTCATGGTGTCTGCAAGACGGATAATCTCAGGATGATAGCAATTTTTAACAGGCCAGAAGAGGACAAAAAATCTGGAAGTTTTCACTTCTGGAAGCTGGAATGCAGATTTAGGAATAAGACAGTTAAGTGCATAGGGAGTTATACTTCTGATAAAAAGTGAAATCTGTACAACATTCTGTCTTCTGTTCCACATGCCACCATTGTGGATATATAATATGGACTACTTGTAAACATTACAGTAATTTAAAAAAAATGAGGAATTTTGAAATTTGGATGCAATCCTGTCTAAATGTCATCATACAGATCCATTTTTGGTAACTAGGAAACTCAGATTGAAACCTCTCCAGTATAACAAAAAAAACCCCACAAAAACACCAAAAAAACCAAAACCAACCAAACAAAAAAAAACCCAACATTTGCATACTGAGTAAGAACCTCAGGTTTCTTTAAAGGAAGTTTTCCAAACAGATGTCAGAATTCAGTTATTAATAGAGTAACACCTGAAAAACTAGGAAGTGCCAACTGTTGTCAGCTGTAACCATTTTTTGGCCTTCAGGACTTGGAACTTCATTCAGACTAAATTTCTTATACCTAGAAGGCTTCATATGTATATGATTTCCTGGATTTATATGTATTTAACTTCTGCTTTCAGATACAGTAAAGTACAACAGCAAAAGTTGGAATCCTTGATTCAGGGAAGTAAACTTTGTTGGAAGGATGACAACGTATATATATTTTCATCAAAAGCAAGAGCAGATATTAATTTGTCTAAGCTTGGAAGCGTGGAATGTTCTTCAAGGTTAATTGTTTAGCCTATTAAAACTAACTTGCTCCTTGGTTTATAAAGCAGCAGTCCATTAATGTGCCAAACAGTCTCACATAGTCTGTTGTAATGAGCATATACTAAAAAGAAAAAAAAACAACAGCATGATGTATGAAGGTCAGTTAAACCATTATTTTTCCTTGTCTGTCTTCTAGTTTGTTTTTTAATACATGAACTTAAGATCTTATGTCTGCTTTTTTCTTTTTTTTTTTTTTTTTTCTTTCCACACTTCTATTTTATTTTATTTTGGAAGTGGAGAGAAATCCACTACATTTGGAGGCTGGGCAGAACTGGCTTTAGCTACAGTTAAGGTAGGAGTTGCTGTAGATTGCCTGGACCAGGCACGGTCCTGACATCTGCTTGGTATGTGCTGGAAGAGAAGTGGAAGAACAGCCTGTGCTGCTTTAACTATCAATGTGTTGATGTTTGTTGCTGACTTTGTACTCTGAATGGCAAGGAATAATGTTGGTGTTTGCCTCTGTCACCCACTACACTACAATTCCTCTTTAAGTCCCATTGCTAGCAGCAGAAGCTGATAGCATTTAAATTAGAGCCTGTTCCCAGGCTTACTGACCTGGTATTTTCTTTCCTGTTCATGGACAGAGGACTCTTACTGTGGTCCAAGCTGTCTGCATCCTCAGTGATGCACCATCCTACTGCAGATGCAGGAACTGGATAGTATTTGTCCAGAGAATAAGAATGTAGTTGATGTAGGAAGACGGAACTTTTGAAGAAAGGCTGCAGAAGTGTTGGTAAATCCTTTTTCTTTACACATTTGCTTGTTTTTTTTTTCTCTCATTTGTGATACTGTTAGGTCTGGATCTGCTGGTCCAGACGTAGAAACAGTATCAAACTTAAAGGAACATCACAGAGATCCGAGACATTGAAAGAAAAGAAGATTGTGTTAGTCTTAATGAAAATATTGTTTTTCTGAAAAAAATAACTTGAAATGTTGAATGTGACTCTTAAACTCACCACCTTTGCTTTGTCAGTTAATGAATGATAAAGCTCACAGTCATGGGATTTGATGCTTTGTATAACACCAGGAACAGCATTTCATGTAAGTTGGTGTTGCTTTTATTTCTGAAGTAAAAAAGATAGTCTTTTACTACTCTACTTAAAATAAGTAGATACGTGGTCTTTTACATCCCTCTACATTTAAAAAGCAAGATAGTAAGTCCTTCCCTTTCCTTTTACTTTGGCTATAGCATTTCAGAAGATAAGAATGTTCACTGGAATATTTTGAATCCTTCCTTCAAACTATGTCAGTTTGGAGGCTATTTGCTGGGCTTATTATTTGAGTCTATCTTTAGATATTTAAAAGCACTTCACTTTATTTGTCATATCTAAACTCTTGTTGTTACAGTAGCTGAAGAAGAGCTGCTTGATCATTAGAATTTAGTTCAATAACTTGAAATACATTCTAAAGCTGTTGCAGTAAAAGTGGTATTATGCTGTGCAAGTTTAATTTCAAATTAACAGAACTTATGACAGTACATTGCATTTTAATATTAAAGTCATGTTCTACCAGCTGGTTTATGAAGGAAGGGCAGGTGTTTTTCTTCCAGTTAGTGGTTTTTTTTGTTTGTTTTTTTTTTTTTTCCTGTGAAGCACTTCTGTTACTGAAATTTTATCTTGAGTGCCTCTGTCCACTCTGAAGAGCTCCATGGAGTGTCCTTTATAAAACAATGTAATTAAATTACTATAATCAACAGGATGGCAGGAGTGTAAAGTGTCACCTCAATAATTAACTGAAAACTACTAACAATATTAAACTTGTCAGATGTTAAACAAACAAAGAAGAATTTCCAGAGCTGGTCAAAAACAGTTCTCCTGAGGAACTCCATGATAAGAAGAGAGGACAGGATATTCTGACAAACAGGTAAAGAAGCAAGGAAAAACTCTTGCATTCCAAGAATGAAAAAGGAACCAGAAAGTCTCCTCAAAAGAAAAGATAACTTTCTGATGTTGGCAGGAAGAATTGCATTAGATGCAGATTGTGTGAGACCTCATCGAGTAGTATTTCAAAGGTGCTGGAAGATTGCACAGCGTGGGACTAAAAGTGCGAAAAAATCAGATTATCTTCTTTGGCCTAGCCATCAGGAAAGACCAACAGAGAAAGAAGAGGGAAGATTTAGAAACCGTTGTAGGTAAATAGTGGTTTATGTCTTTTTGCAGCAAGAAATCTTGTTTTGTATGAACATGAGTACCTTCGTGACATATAAAGGGTGGCTTGTATGTTCTGATAACCTCCACTATAGTAGCAAGAAATTCAGTCTCTGCATAATTAAAGTGAGTTTTGAAAGGGAATAACTAGGCAGTTGTACCATCATATCACAGTATTTAAAATAATTTTGTGAATGCATTAATATAAGAAATATAAGGAAAAAGATCTGTATAATGAATAAAGTTGCAATGCTAGTGATGCTGCCTTTTAATTAAATGCATTATGGTTGGTCTTGCTGAAAGGTGGTTGCTTTGGTCTTATTACAGGACATTTAAAGCATTAGTTAAACTATACTGAATTAGGATAAATAAATAAACAAAGAGGGTATTGCTGCCTGAATCAAAGATATTATTACACATAATTAAGAATGAAGTGTGCATGGATGGTACTTAAGTATCATTGTATTCACCTAACAGTAACAAATCACTCATTACACATGAGTTTGTAATATATAAGAAGCATGACTGCAATTGTGTTTGATTTCAACATGGGTGACATCTCATATAGAAACTTCTTCAGTGTTCCTAAAAGTTTTAAAACAGTTTTTTCTAAGTTTTTTAAACAGTTTTTAAGAGTTTTATTTCCCTAAAACTATTTCAGCCAAATTCCAGGTCAGATATAGGTCACTGTTAGATGCAGATGTAAAATTACAGAAGGTCCTTTCCTTTCCCTTTCCTTGCCTCACCTCGCCTTGCCTTTTCCTTGCCATGCCTTGCCTTTCCTTTTTTTTTTTTTTTTTTTTCCCCAAATGGTTCAACCTGGCTCAGTAGATACCTCCAGTTTTTGGTTGGAATAAAAAAAGTGGATATTCCCTTCTTAGCTGGTGATTTTCAATAAAATGGAACTTTTGCCATCTGTAACAAAATAAAGATGAGAAGATGCAACTGCTAAAGATTGAGGTATAGAATCATAAGTTTAATTTAGGGTGTAAAAATCTTGAAAAGTTGCGTAGACAATTCTTCTTAAAGTGGGACCCATCTTAAAGCTGGATCAGGTTGCTCAGAGTCTGGATCAGTAGAGGCTTGGAAATCTCCAAGAGTAGTTTTTCACAGCCCTGCTTAGAAAGTCCTATAAAATTATAGAATTATTTTGCTTGGAAAAGACCTTTAACATCATCATGTCCAACAATTAACACAACTCTACCAAGTCCACTACTAAACCATGTCCCTAAGCACCATATCTACATGACTTTTAAAAACATCCAGGGATGGTGATTCAACCAGTCCCCTGGGGAGCCTGTACCACTGCTTGATAACCCTTTCAGTGAAGAATTTTTTTCTAACTTACCCAAACCTCCCTTGGCACAACCTGTCAAGTCCCAGGACTAGAAATTGATTTAGGAATCAGGTTCAAACTTCAGATAAGGTGTACTGAGGAAAGATGCAGTGGAAAGTGTGATTGAAGAGCTCATTCTGGTCTGGAAGCTTCTTAATCAGACATGCTCTTAATCAGCCTATTTCATCAGAGATGCTCTGATTTGTGCATAAGGGGCTGAGAAGAAAAGCCACAGATCGAAGAATATGTGATACATGGTGTGTTTTGATTTCATACTCTTAAATCTACTAATTCCATATTTTTTTCCTTATAATATTATGAAGAAGGGAGGATTTAATCTGTTTATCCTGACACTGACAGCTTTTTATTAGGTTTATAATCAAATCAGGGATAGTATGTGGGAGTCCTTTTTAACTTCTCCATGCAAAACTGATAAAATACAGTGTAGTAGAGGCGGCAATGGTTATGGATAGGAAAGCTCTTGTAGGCTGGACACCATCTGAGAAGAGTGAATGTTCTGCAGTCCTGGGGAAAATCCTGTTTCTGAGATGCTGGAGTGACGCATCTTGCTACCAAGTCATCAAACTGAGTAAGAGCAAGATTTCATTGAAAAGGACACGTGTCTTACAGTTTTGGGACAGACAAGGAAGCAGGGGTGGGTGAAAGGTGTTAATTTTCATTGTTTGTGCAGGGAGTGGGTGTTTGACAGTGTGTGCTTTTTGGTAATGTGTGCTACAGGGGCGCTGAATGCTGTGGCCCAGACTAAACATCACTGGACCAGCCCTCAAGCAGAGCTGTGCCTACAGAGCTCAAAGCAGTCTAACCTGTATTGAAACTCTGTTTTTACTAGGAAAATTATGTTACTGAATATCTTCTTTTCTTCCTTTTAGCTATAAGGAAAATCTGCTGGTCCCAGAGCTCACTTAAGCTCTGGGGCTGTGAATTGGCAGGTGAAATTTCCTCTGAGTTTATTCAGGATGGCAGGCTGAGAAAACATTGAAAAGTAAGTGTTATGTAAACAGGAGGTCGTTTACATCTCTTGTGTATTTGAAGATTTTTTTTTTCCCCTCTTTCTTTTTTTTTTTTTTAGGCTGCTGCCTTCCCTAGAGTATGTTCCCCATCCCTACAGAGGGCCTACTAGACATTGAAGTTACAGTTACTACTGAGAGGCAGGAAAGAATTCTTAAGACTGGAAATACTTATCTAAAGTTTATTATATTAATTTTGTTATTGTATATTTTACAGGGCTTAGGGAACTTGGATCAATTCACATTTGGAAAGATGTTTGTTAATATCTCACTATGTCTAAATCTCATAATGGGCTTAGGAACCTTTTGACTTTGTAATGTGCACTACAAAAGGTTTGTTCGTAACACAATAGCCAATGCAATGAACTGTAGAGTGTATTTATGTGATGTCAAACCTTCTACCTTAACTTCTAAAGTCAACTTCTCTCTTAATTTTTCCTTTTTCTCTGACACAGAAGAAAAATTCCCCACAGAGCAGGAACATGAATGGGGATAAAAATTGTTCTTTGGATTGTCCAAATTGAGACTCTTCTGTCAGGTTTCTTGTCTTCATTTCTGATTGTAAGGTTAGCTGAACTTAGCTTTTTGTGTAACAGCTTTAAAGCACCTGTTACTTATCCAAAGGAAAAGAAGTTTCTCTGTCAGCTAACTCTGACCAACAGCTTCAGTGCAGAACTGAGGTGGAGATAGAATGGTTCAGCCTAGCACAGTGGTCTGTAATTGTCATGCTCAATCAATGAGGACAACACAGGTACAATTACATAATATAATGCAGGGTGTTATCAGTATTCAGCACAAGGTAAGATCAAAGGGCCCAGAGAAGAACATGTTGACAGGAAATGAAATTAACTTTTTATCTTTCCTTATCTGTACCATAGTGTTGGCATTTGTCACTATCTTTCCTCAAGGTGAGTGTAACCTATGTTTGTTAGATTCATTGCAATCAAAAATGTGAACTGGAAAGAACAGTCCGATCTAATATGAAGGATGGTCATGATAAACATGAACTTAGATGAAACAGTCTAACTTTCTATCAAAAATGTTAATTCTCCTATGTGAACCTTGAGGAGTGTCTTGGCATCTAATGCACATGAAATGAATCTCATTGAGAAACATGATCCCACTGACCAGACTACCATGGTCTAATTAGTTTTTTCTTTCTAGTTGATTCTGAACTTTTAATTATTACTGCACCAAAAGAAGATTTTTGATGTTGCAAGGTCAGGTACTCAAAATTTAGCTGGTCAAGGTTACCTTTACACATTTTATACTCCTCCATTTTTCCCATGGTGTTGTGTTAAGAAGAAATATCTTACTATAGACTGACCTTCTGTCCTGTTTCCCTTTCTCTTCTTAGCCCTTTATTAGGTAAAGAGAATGGATGGTGCATGTTTTATGAGCAGCCATTCAGTATTTATCTATTTTCCTTCCACCCCCCCAGGGTGCATGCTTTAATTATTGAATAATATTCAAATGTTAGTTTGAAGACAGATGATATATATCTTTATAGTACTTAAGTGCATCCTAAACATCAGTAAATCTTCTCAAAATTCGTGAAAGTTATAGGGATATTGTCACGGGAGATCACGCCAAAACCTCAGGATGCCATTTACATCCACTGTTCTTGCTTTGTCAACAGAGCAGGTCTTCTCATCACAGAAGGTAGTCAGGATGGTCAGGTATGATTTGCTTTTGGTAAATATAGACTGGTTACTCCCTGTCACTTTTGTGCCATTTCCATTGAGTGTAAGGAAGAAAACACACTACAGACAGGAATCTCTTTACAGCACAGCACTGCTTCATACACGTACTGAATTAGGGAGAGATTTAGGGCCAACATAAATTACAGTCATGCAACTATTGTGTGGTCTTTTTCCAATTTGTCAGAATATTGGGAGGAGAGAAGGGCTGAGACAACCCAGGTAAATTGAAAACACACGTTATGTAACTATTCTGTAAATTAAGTTGTAAATTCTAAGTTTAGAAAACTTGTAAACTGTTAGCCTGGGTACATCAGAGACAGCCTGGAAGAGCAGAAGGCGAAGTGAGGGTGATGTGAGAACTGTGTGCTCTACATACATCCCTAGTGCTGACACTGTGCCACAGACTGATCTGTGGGCACATGACAGGGTTACCTGCACATGTCAATGAAATTATTGTATAATTGAGAGTTGCCTAATTAATAATACATGTGTGCTGAGTGGAATAAAAAACTCCACTACATGTTTTTTTTTGTAACATTTTTGGAATTACACCTGAATGACTAAAGAGAGTGGTTTATCTAAGAGCTGGATACCTCTGACGCATTACCGACTGAAAAATCTTACTTAAACAATAATAGTCTTGCACCAGTGAGTAATCTACTCTGCACTCTTTACCAAGACTATGAATGCATACATGATTGGGCTGTTTCAGGTTTAGAAAGCAGTGAATGTGTGATGTGGTCCTTAAAATGCAAGTTTGCTCTATCTTAAAAGTGTCAAATAAATTTACTGCTACATATATGGAGGGCAAATGTATCTTTTTCTTTTTCTTTTTTTTTTTTTTTTTCCCGAATGCTTGGTTTCCAAATACATGGCTTACCCATTCTCTTATCTTTCAGATTGATAGTATGGTCTTTTGCATTGAGAACCAACAAGTTTGTCTGTGAATAATACATGACACTTATTTGTGGCATTGCAGGAATCAGTCCTCATAGGATTGTTAGGAGAATAACCATTCAAAAAGGTCTTTATTTTTACAGATGAAGAATCTTGTAACATATCCATGTAGGATGAAATGCAGAGCTCCCCCCACCACACTTTTGGAATCAGAAGTAGACCAGTCATGTTAGCCTAAAGCTCTGCCCAAGCTGATAAAACCTAAATCACAGCCAAGCAAATTTACATGGGTGTAGCACCATGCTTTCAGAGCTGTTCTGCTTTCAGAACCCGAAAAGCGAATATATTTGCCTGCTGTAGTACTAGCTCAGGTCAGGCAAACTTGGGAATCGTGTGTTCTCTCAGTGGGAATCACTGAGGGGTACTCAGGCTGAGCACAAACTTCCCACGACCTGAACTGTGGAGTCTGACCCAGACCGAACCGCCCTCTTGAGGAAAGACGTGCTCATTGCAACAATTCAAAACGAAAGCTTTTTCTTTTTACACTGTCCAAGTTCTAACAAGGAAAACAGTTGTTTTATCTTGCTGTTATTTTTAAAAATCCTTTGCAAACTGAACATCTAACTAGCCATCAGAACCAGTCGTGTCTTTCATACACTGCTTGTACGACAGAGCTGCATGAGATCAGCACTCTTGTACAAGAGAAGGAAGTGAGCTAGTCCCATAAGGAAATGTAAGTGAATGGATTCCTGATTCCATACATTGGGTCTTACAGATTACAGTCAGCAGAGCTTAATGTGCCTACGGGCTTCCCTGGGTTTTCTCATGCATGAAACCTTTGTCTCTTCCTCCACTGTTTTCAATGCCCAACTTTTCATTAGTGCAGCTAAGCTTTGTTCACGAACACTTGGTGATCCATTGGCATTTGCACCAATTAAAGGTTGATTTCTCACTACATCTTAGAACATGGTATCAGCTTGTACTGTATTTTTCAGCTTCTTGACCATAATATCATGAGCTTCTCTTTTGCAAGATGTGCTTCTGCACACAAAGAAGCTCACCTGTTAAGGCTGTGATATGGTAAATTGTGCTTGTTCTTGAGCACACCAGTGCCTGGGCCAAGGGCACAGGGCATTGCAGAACCATCTCAGTATTTATCTGTTTAGAAATGATTTACATTATGTGGCAAATGCACACTTCTATCTTTTTAACTATTTACTCCTGGATTACTCAGTTACTTAGGAAAATAAACCTTTTAGTGTGTAAATATGAAATATATTCTTATATAATAGCTGTTAATTCGGCAGCGTAGAAATATGTACAGTTATGTTTTGCTTTCCACTTGTGTTGTTGAGTTTTATGTTCCTATTTGCATAAGAGACATGGAACCTACCAGAGGTTCTGGATTTGGTTGTGGCTAGTAAGAGGCTTTGTTTTATTACAGACATGAAGAGTACACTAAACAATAAGACATGGTGAATCCCCCATACTGTAACCATTACGCTCACAAAACTCTGGCTGAAGTTAAAGCAGTTTTGAATTCAAGTGGTTGGTTTGAAGGCTGCTGTTTAATCATTCTCTGACTTATTTGAAGTTAAGAACTTTAAGAATTTGTCTTGATTTTGAGATTTACATTCTGTTGCAGATGAACTGATGCTCCAAAATGTAGGGTTTTTTTGAACAGCCCAACATTTAAAGGTATTGCACTTTAGAGCACAACTTACTCCATAATTAAACCAGGCATATTTGTGAAACCGCCTAGAATCATAATGCTGGCTCAGAGTTTTTGGGAGTGGGAAGCTTTGACTAAAGTGGATAGCTGTGAAGGAGAAAAGCAGAAATTGAGTGAAGAATTCAAGACAGGGCACTGAGTGGAGGATTTTATTTTTGTGTAATGAACAGCATATAACAAAATGAGGAAGCTTGTACTAAAAGCTGTAGCATGGAAATGCTAAGTGAAGAATTAATTGACTGTTTAATTATATTGCAGATTAAATTATTTGTTTACCTCATAGGTACAATAATGGCAAGTCCTTTAATTTTTAAGGTCCACAGATGGAGTTCTTGACAGAATATTACTGGGTGGCAAAGCTGGAATGAAGTTGGAATACTTTTAATGGCTTCGAATTGAAAAGAAAACTAAGGACCCCTTACATGTTGGTCTCTCTTAGTAGTTTTGCTTGATCCCCAAATCAGCTAAGAGAAAATGCTCAGAGCCTTACATACACTACAAAAATGAGGTACTATTGTTGATGATACAGTGAGGTGTACTTGGCTGTTTTTTTTTTTTTTATCCACACAGCTGTCACTTGACATGGCTTCTAATTATGGGGTAAAATCCTCACTATCATGGGGAGAAGAAAAGATATGATAATTATTACTTATCAAAAATATATTTTGAGCGGGGTTTTAAGCCCGCTGGTTTTGCCCAGGAAGAAAACACCCCCAGTGGGACCCCAGTAGTACCTCCAGGGTGGTCTTCAGCGAAGAGGAGGACAGTGGCGAGTAAAGGAGGGATGGGCAACGATCGCTTTCTTCCAAAATAAAAGGTTTTAATAACATGAAAATAACAAACAAAAAACACCTGAGGCAGGCACTGAAACAGCACTCACCCCTGGGGGAGAAGTGAAAGAGCATGTGGCCTTGGGGCCAGGGGTTTTTAACAGGTAGGTAGGTGGGTTTACAAAGGCATTATCCTGTAAGGATACACGGAGGGGATACTTACAGGTCAGGGGTCCAATGGGTGTTAGGGGATTGGTCTTGTGGTGGCTAAGCCAACCACAACCTGGGAAAGATGGAAAATTCTGGATGTGTGCCCATGTTTGGGGACAAAGAGGCAACAGAAACCTCTGTCTCCAGGAGACGCACTGCAACAGATAATATTCTTAGTTGAGGTAAGTATGGCTTTTGTGACAGGTTTTAGGGTTATTAATACATTAATGTATTTTGCAAATGGTGTATAAATTAGCTGTCTGTCTTTTAAGAACTCTTGATTTAATTCATTTACAGTTATGTGAGTTGATAGCCTTTTCCCTTCACTGGCTTGACTGAGTGTTAAGTTCCCTTACATTGCAGATTTTGTAAAGGCTGGAGGTTAGGGTATTGTTCTAGTGTAGCACCATAAGGCAACTACTTTCTCCTTCACCCTTCCCATAGTGTGACTTGCATAAGACTACCTCATAGGCAGGTAGAACTAGTCTGTTTAAAATCAGCTGTTTGGAGGATGTTCCTATGCCACCAACATTGAAGTGGTGTCTGCATCTGATGCAAATATCTTCCCACAAGAACTTCAGCTGCTAAAACAAGCACAGTGGGCTCTTCCTTGTGAACATTTTTAATCAATCCATGTTTGCTTCAAAGGTGAAACCTTTCCGGAGAGGCCAAGCACATGCTACAGGTTTCTCCACAAGGAGTCTGTCTGCCTTACTTCCTTGGGCAGTCAGAGGGGAGACTGATTTCCTTAGCTGTGTTTACCTTAGCAAGCAACGGGAATGAGTCTGTAGGTTGAAGCAAGTAATGATGGACACCTTAATTCCATTCTGAATGTGATCTGGGCATTTTACTTTGAACCAGTTTTACTTATTTCCCTTTATCATCTATCACCTTTTCATGTGTGGTTTGAGGTTGTCCAAATGAAGCTTATCCCATGTATTTTTGATTGATTGCCTGCTGTCCCCTCAAGTGGGCCACTTCAAGGAATGCCACGCTGTCCTGTCTCACATAGATAGTGCCAAGTTGTCTTTGCTACCATTTATCCATATAAAACCTCACATACAGAAGCAAGGACAGTAACATTTGTGCTATTCGTGTGCCTCCCTGCCTTGTGGATCACACCATGCCTGTGCTGTAGACAAATGCAAAGGACCCCATGTCCCTCCTAACCTTCACACATGGAAGTGCCTGAGGCTGGCTGACTGTGAGAAGCCAGGCACTTCGTTATCAACCAGATTGCCCAAATCCTCTGCTCTGGTAGCACCAGCTGTTCTCTGTGAAACCTCTGTGAGGATGCAGATGAACTCACTTTTCCATTGTACTGAAACAGCAAGGAGCAACACCATCTGCATGCTCAGTACTCTATCAATAGTTAGTGTTCCTGAGCAACACCTTCATAGGATGTCATCTGTCTCTTCACAGATGCACTGGAGGGACATGCTGAGCATCTAGGAACACCTGAAAAGGAGTGGGGGAAAAGTGATTACCTGTGAATGCCATTTGCCAGTGTGGTAAGTGTAATGGAAAAGGAATGGATTCTCAGTTTTCCCTATTCATCCTCCTCCTTTCCTCCATCAGCCACAGGTATCTTGGTAGCTGATGAGAATATCCTCCCCTGTTGCCTCCTTGGTGACACTTATCCACCATCAGCTTTGTCCAGACAAATTTTTTTTTGACTGTGTCATCCCAGGTCTTTTATGTCTTTGATTATTCCTGGTTTTTGGTGTGCAGTTGTTGTCTTCACAGAAAATCTTGCAGGCCTATACTGGAGTGAGATGCTAGGGGAAATGCAGCATACAGTCACTGGCACTGCTTAGCAGAAAAATGAAGTACCGGAAACCCTCAAGAGCCTAATGAGGGATTTGAGCACATTTGGTATGCACGTTGAGTGTAAATTCTGGTTTTGCTTCCTCCAAGAGGAAGGCACATAGTAAGCTCCCAGACTGCTTTGTGGTCTGGGCTGCCACTTGCACACAGTAGGGGATTTGCTTTGAAACTGCACCCCTGCCCCAAGCCAAAACACATGTGTGGACGAAGTCATAGTGCTTCGGGACCTCTGACACTGGGCCAGAGGTGAGTACTGGCAGAAGCAGGATGAGTTGCAGCATGTCTTAATTGCTCTTAGGGAAATCAACTACCAATAGTTTAGATTCAGATTAAATTGTAATTTTGTCAGATTTCATTTCTTGTTCTTTTTTTGTGGTCTAGTAATGTTTGTAGTCTATAGCATGAAACCATCTGTGATTTTTGTCTCTGCTTAATGTAGTAGAATAATTAGGAAGGGAATCAACACTCTTTTTGATGTTACTTAGAAGGAGAAATCAGGACCATTTTACAGGCTTATGTGGTTAGGGTTAAAACACTTCTGTTTGAGACCTTCAGGAAACAAAAGATTTTTTCCCTCATTGTGTCTTATAATACAAACTAACATTTTTCTTTCCAACTTATATATTTTTAGGGTCCTGTTGACCCTGTGGGTACAGAAGCAAAGTGGTTAATGAAATGTCTTTGTGTGGGTCCAAAGATGACTTCCACCTCTCTTCAGTCTTGCACCAAAAGCTTCCTTCAAATAAACTAACTGGAAATATATACGTGGCTGCCCTGGCTGGAGTCTTAAAGGAGCAAAGTAACTGTTAACTAAAGTTCTTCCTAGTGAACAAAGGGAGACCAAAGAATATGGGACTGGGGCAATATGTAGATTGGATGTACTGTTAAAAATTAGAGTACTTGCTTTTCATAGATCAAAAAATATTGTTCTAAGGTAGTATGAAAATGTGGTTGTTGTGATCTGTGCAGAGAAGTATAACCAGGCACGTCTATAGAGCCCTGTTATTCAGAGCTGTTGGGATTCTATAAAACTTGACAGGGTTAAAAGTAGTGCAAATTTTAGAGTGTAATAATAAACCTGTGTTAAAATTAACTGGAATAATATGGTCAATTGGTGAAACTAAGCATCTTTCTCTCTTGATTTAATGAGAGCTGACACAGGAACACATTAGAAATGCATGATTTTTTTTTTTTTTTTTTTTTTTTTTCATGTGGCTGTAGTCTCCAGTTTCTGGTAACACACACATTGTCTAGAAGACCCTCTGATACTGCCTGTGATTACAGGAAGTTAAACGTTATGAGTGGAGTCAACAGGGAAAGCAGCCTCTGTTATTATCGCTTCAGTGCAGTTGGCCTTGGAACAGCCTTGGGTCAGTTAGCTCTGACAGTGTATGAATAGCTATAAGTACCAGTAGATGGCACTCAAGAATATGCAACCTGGTGTATTTTGTTTGGACCCGTTGATCTTCTTCACCGTGAAGACATCCTTCCACCTATGTGGCCCTTTAGATAATGGTAACAGTACTGACACTGACAGTAGACAATGTAAGTAAAGCCTGCTATGTAGAAAATATGTTGGACTAATCAACTCCTACTTATACAGAAAAATTATAAGTAACAGTGGTTACATTTTAACCAAGTATGTTCTCTTGGGGCAAGGAGGAATTACCTCTTGAGCCTCCTTCCACATTTATTTTGCTTAGTCAATTGTTGTGAAACATGTATATGAAGTTATAATAAGATTTTTAATACAAAGGCTGTATATTTGCCCAGGTTGGTGTTAGTATGGAGACAACTTCAGCATATAGCCAGCAAAGTGCTGGAAGCAGTCCTTCGTTTCTGGTTAGATTTCATATATCTACAAATAAGAAGGGTATTAGAAAAAATGTAATTTTGTACACAGGGACACTATAGAATGGCATCAGATTGCAGTTTTGAAATATATAAAGCCTTGTTGTAGAGAGGAGGGGAGTAGTCTGTTTTCTATTACTGTAATGAGAAGGAGAAAACATACTGAGCTTAGGAGAAGTGTAGGACAAAACCTAATGAGCCCAGAAGTTATGCAAAAAAAAGGTTAAATTGACAGTAGGAAACACTTTCTGACAGTATGGATCATGGAGCACTACAGAAGATTGCTGTGGAAGCTGGTATTAATATAATCATCAGGAGTCTTCTTATGAACTGCTTGAAGATTCCTCTGAAATGGACACAGTCAGCTGATCCTGCCAAGATGTGTAGTGAGGAGGACACCCACAATGTCCCTTCAGCCTTCTTCTTCTCTGTGGGTCTGCCACTATGATTCTATTGTTGTGAAGCATAAGGGGTGAGACAGTAAACTTGAAGAAGTCACTGGAGCACCATAAGTCTGAGAGTATTTCCTGTTACTCCAGCAAAAGGGAACTGTATGCATCTTCCCCATTGGCTTTCAAGAAACTTTAATATCTCAAAATGTCAATAAAACTAAACATAAGCCAATACATCAACTTTTTTTTTTTTTCTGCTTACATTTAATTATGTTTGATGAGGAATATATTTTTAAATTTGATGTATTAATTCCTACCTACTGTAAGTGTTTGGGTGTATATTATGGTAGTAATCTAAGCATTTCCTTGTTTCTGTAAAACTGAGTTAACTGAAGAGTGATATACACATGCAAGTTGGTGAGTGTTATGTAATTGTCAGCAATATTACAAATTTGATTGAGTTTCCCTTAATTAGAAAACTGAGGTAGGATGATCCTGTGAGAATGCTGAAGAGCTGTCTATGGTTTTAATGTAGAACTTCACACCATTCTTTCTCTGTCCCTTAGTAACTGAAGAATGATATGATCTCCAAGCTAATTAGTTTAAAAAACACTTAAATTTTTGCAAACTTATATCAATGTTATATGCAACTTCTATAAGACTATATGTTTGCAAAGTCAGACATTAGCCAAAATGACTAGACATACTAGTAAGTGGGTTTTTCAGCATATTTCAAAAGCTTGAAATAGAGGTCTTTCATTTGTTTCCCTGACAAGATTAGTAAGGTGTGCTGCTACTGTACTAAACTGTAAATGCTGTGGTGGATTTGGGAGGCCCAGACTGTAAAGAATTGTTAGGGTGTGTTTGGGAGGAATGATGATCTGTATAACCGCCGCATATGTTGTGTGCTACTTTCATCTAAGGAGCTGAGGTAGTTTTGACTGCCATTCAGCGATAGTATGAAGGTGAAACAGAGGTCATGTTCTTTGTCCTAGCAGATTTCACTTCCTTCCAGAAAAATGTACAGTCATCTTTTATACACACTTCTGTGTAAGAGTTCTTCATATCCCATTTCAAACAAACTCTGCCCATCCAGTAATGTAATGATTTTGTCAGGATCACATTTAAGAACTGTTCTGCTCAGGGCTGTTTATTATAGTATTGCTTTTCTTTTTCGATACACTTCCAAAAAATCAGGGAGATAATCTTTCTTAAATAATAAAAATATTGCAGTGTGTTATGATAGGTTCTCTTTTTTCTTCACTATAATTGTGGGTAGAAGGATGAGGTTTTGGGAAGCTCCTTGTAAAAGCACTGGCAGGAGTCAAGCCACTTTTGCTTTTATTGTACAGCGTATGCAAAACAGAAATATCTTTCTTTTCATCAGTATTTCTTACTCTATGACCTGCATGGTGTGTGTGGATTGGTCTTTGTGCTGCATTCAATTCACAACAGGGAAAAAAAAATGGCTAAAGAAAGGATAATTAGCTCTAGTCTACGCTGTTACAGAGGTCAGAGCAAAAGTGCTCGATTTAGAATGAAAGGATTTAGACTGTGTGGTATCCTGTAGGAGAGTCCCAAGCACCAATTATTTCTTTGGGGAAAAAAAAAAGTTAATAATCTGTCAAGTGTGAAATTGCAGTGACTGTAGAGATACAAAGATCTGTTCCTAAAAATTGCAAAGATTTAGAATTAGTACTAGATGAGCTCTAGAGGTCCCCTTCCACCAACATTTACCATGTTGTCTCTGTATAGTAACTACTCACAATGAGTAGTTTTGAGGAAAGTTTAGGCGAGTGTTAGGAGAAAGACAGCTTAGAGTTTGAGTTGGAGTGAGGTCGCAAAGGGTCTGCTAAAGGAAGAAGTGTGCTGCAAAAGTAGTTGTCTCCTGAGAATCTTTCTGTCCTGGTAGTGGCTGGAGATGTTGTGGCAAGGCTTAGCTCACATCTAGGGACAAGGGCAGAATTCCAGGTAGGCCTAGGTCAGTATTAGGAAAGCCAGAAAACCTAGAGCTCCAGCTGTGTTCAGGCTCTGAAGGATCTGCCAAGGGAAAAATTCTTGCATACAAATGCATTAAAACCAACTGGGGCTAACGAAGGAAGTTGTCATTTCAGCTATCACATCTGATCTGTGCTGAAAAACTATAGTGCATTGCTGTCATTATAGGAATATACTTTTTTTTTTCCCAGCTATATTTTTTGGCTATTTTGGAAAAGCCATCAAGTGGTGGCACTGAACAGGTTTTGTTTGTTGTCTTATTTTTTTTTATTCCAGGCACCTGCTTGTCTTTCTAGGAACTTTTGAAATCACAGCAGGACATCAAGATAGTGATGTCTACCTGTAACAGTCTTGGGCCACTAGTAAAAATGACAATGAATTTCATTTCAGCTGATGTCTTAAGCTTAATGGATGATCAATATTGGGGGGTTTGGGTTTCTTTTTTACAGTTTTTGTGTAATGACACTGTATTTTGGAACACCATTGATAATTGTAGTATCTAGGATAGAACTTGCAACCATGGTAATTTAATGTGTACAACCATGGTAGTCTGTTCACATAGTTTAAATTAAGAGATACTCAGTTCAGTATTTCTTTTCCAATTAGTCCAGCCTAATCACTTATTTGTTCAAAATTAAGAAACTGAAGGATCAATGAGAATGCAAGGGGAAATGGCCCCAGGTTGCACCTGGGGAGGTGCAGGTTGGACATGAGGAAGAATTTCTTCCCTGAAATGGTTGTCAAGCACTGAACCAGGCTTCCCAGGGCAGTGATGGAGCCCGCATGCCTGGATGGGTTTCAAAGCTGTGGAGATGTGGTGCTGAGGGACATAGTTTAGTGGTGACCTGGGAGTGCTGGGTTAATAGTTGGACTGGGTGATCTCGAAGGTCTCTTCCAACCAGAATGTTTCTGTAGTTTTGTGATTCTGTGGCTCAGCCATCATCTGCAAAACTGCAGATTTCTGCATTGTAGAGGTTTCCACCTGACTTACCTGTCTACTTGTTCAGCTTGCCTTTATGTTCACCATAGCAAAACCAGTATATTTCAAGCGCCTGACTGATCCAGTGGTAGGACAAAGGTCTAACAAGGTGTGGAGAACCTGACCAGAAGACCATTGTACATTGAGGAGGTGGCAATCCATGTAAGTTAACCTGAGCAGGTGTGCTGTGCTGCACATACAGCTTGGCCTTAAGGGCTGTGCTGGGCTGCACAAATTCCCTAGCTGCAGGACGAAGGCAGCCAGCTCACGTAAATGGAGGAGCCCACAGGCAGCTCCTGCTGCATAGTGACACCAGCTAGAAAGAGTCCAATCAATGTGTGCAGATACTCAGTATTCCGTGCTCTGATTTGAAAGTGTATTTGGGTAAACTACCATCTTTAGTATAATTGGCACATCAAAAATTTCTTAATGAAACATCTAAATTATTGCCTGATCTATTCATAGTGAATTTTGATTTTAGTAAAGATGGGACTTGACAGAAATGCACATGAAGAAAATCTAGGTAAGAAAAATAATAATTAAAAAAATCCTACATTTTTAATACAAAGACATTACAATTTAGGGAATTTGTGAACAATACTTTTTCGTGCAGACCAGATGTGCTACCTAAATCGAAGACTGCTTTACTCTTCCCACGTATTCGTGAATTTGTAGTTAAGAATTGCCTATGCTTAGATCCCATTCTCCAAACTGGTAATTTCCTTCGTCATTGTATAAAGGTCCCAGAAAAATGTAGGTTGGAAGAGACTTCTGAGAGGTCACCGATTGTACTTTCTCCTCCAGAGAGGACTATTGCCATCACTACATGAAATTTGCTATGGCTTTGCCTGCCCTGCTGATTCTTGCATTGCCTTTTTCTACCGAGCTCCCTCATAGTTGTTTGTTCTTTGCTACTGATTAGTTGGTTATTTTTTATTTCTTTCAATTTGGAAATTGTATTATAGTAATGAGGAAAAAGACAAAACCTCATTGGATGGCTGGTAAAGCAGTGACAATCACTGAGTACCTTATTTAGACTATTATATACTCTATATTTATATAATATTGTATTTCTGTGATTGCTGTTCATGGATTGCATGTGTGTGTATGCAAATCGTGTAGTATCTTGTTAGAGTGGAGGACAGGATCAGACTTTTATACTAGTCGGGACATAAACTTGTCATGCAGTTGTGAAAAGAAAAATGCTGATTTGGGTAGTACTAACAAAACTGCTGTTTAAAAACTGAAGGAGCATTCTTTTGCTTGGTGTATGTGAAGCCTCAGCTGAAGTTCTGTAACTTTTTCACACCGCTCTTAAAAAAGAGAGGGAGATTAGAGAATGCCCAGGATAATAGTCAAGAACCCAAAATTATAATTTTATGAAACATGACACAAGTGAAACAGTTTAAACTAGAGGAGAGAAAATTAAGAAGGAAGAGAAAAGGTTTCAAGTATGCAGCAGGTTGCTCCTAAAGATAACAGTAATCAACTACTTTAAACATCAGTTAAGAGTGGAGTAGCAATGTCAAGAAACTGGTTGATTTGCTCTGATGGAATTTAAGGTTGAATATCAGTTCTAGATGTGGTTACACTATGACATTATAGAATTATCAATTTGAGAGGCTTTAAAGAGTGGATTAGCTAAAATCTACCTGCTTCATGAGATCACACTTCAAATAGAGGTTGTTTCCTTGTAATCCACGTTGGCTCACTTTCCTGTAATTTCTCTGAATCTGGAAGAAGGAATGGTTTGGATACCAACCAATCAAACACACTATATGGGAGCTTCCTATTCACAGGTATTTAAGCTTACCATGAGACTCAGCACATCAGCTGTCAGTATGGCAAATTAATATATCTGATATGACTAAGCAGAACATCACGGTCTTTTAGCACTCTGAGGCTGGAAAAGGTTCAGTGAGCTGTACTTGGCTAAATTTTCTGGCAAAATACTTATTTGTGAAAATTGCATGTCTTTGTTCCATCTGGGAACAGAACCAGCAATACTGCCTGGATTTGGGTCCCCTCCCATCAGTTTTGCATAATATAAAGATCCATATTTTGGAGTAGCTCAGTGGAACAGCAAGGTTTATTTTATTTTAATGCATGTACCATGTACCTGAATACACTGGGCTGAATTTAATTCTTAAGGCATTTAATTCTTAAGGCATTTAATTCTTTTTTACATGTATGTTACTAAGACATTGGATGATAAAGGTGCTTTGGTGTGGAAACTATGAAACAAAGGTTTTCATGCAGAAACTTTATACTTCCTTACTGGCATAGTAGAAACTTAATACAGAGGTAAAGATCTGCTCATACAGTATTGCTATATTTGGATCAGAGCAATTTAAAAATAAATTAATTATGTACAGAAATTTACTTTTGCCTTAGCATAGATTGTTAGAATGAGAGATGTAACCATTCGTATATTTTCAGTTTTGCTTTTCCACTTTGCAGAATGAAAAGCAAGGAACACCACTGAGACCTGGTGCTCATCAGGTATTTATTTTCTAAATACCTCCTTGGGACTGTCTTTGGTGGCACCATGCCAAGGTACCCTTGCTTCATTATTATTTTTTTTAATTGTGCAGATCAGACAGCTTCTGCTCTGTGTTGCCATTGATGTCAGTGTTCAGGACAGAAGCGCTCATGCTGTTGCTGTTGCAACAACTATGCAGTTTCTCATTCTCTCTTTTTTTGTCACAAGCAATTTCTCATTAAGAATGTACCGTAGATTGGTATTGATGAATTTGGAAGACAGAGAATGCAGCAGAAGAATCTGACTTCTAAACAAATTGTCTGTCCTTGTTTACAAAGCAGCTTCAGGTTTCTCATTCTCAGCAACATATATTACCATGCTGCTCAGGAAGGCCAATATATGGGAGTCAATAAAACAAATTTTGACTTCTTTATTTGCCCCTTCTATCCTTGAGACATTTCCTCAAGCTGCTTTGCAAGTGTTAGCTTTGACTATGTAGAAGGACTGAGTAGGTAAGTGTGCCAATGGGTTTGTGTTTATCAGTCCTTCAGGCATGCATGACTGGATATTTGCACACATGTAAGTTAGCCACATGCAGCTGAGGAGCTGAGGTGTAATTGAAATGAGATAATCAGTTTTTGTAAAGAATTATACAGGCTTTCCTAGCAGTGTTGAATTTGTGGAATGTCTCCAGAGCGTGAATGATCTCAAAATGGCCAATTAGGATTTTGATAATAATAAGTTGCTTATTAAAAAGAAAAAACATGGGCCAGGAGAAGAAGCTACTTATCACTTAGCACTCTCAGGAAATTGTAAGCAAAATGCATTATCCAGTAGAGAAGAAGAGCTCTTTGTCTGAGGGTCAACAATTAGAAAACCTTTGGAATCAAAGTAATAATGATAATTGTATTCCTATTTTAAGTATCAAGTATTATTCCCAGAGCCAAAGAAAAGTTCATTCATGGGCAGCCAATTAGCCACATGCAGTTATGGTGCAGTACAGCTTATGCACTTACAAAACCAGCTCATTTCAGTTTGCCTTTTGAAGAGGTCTAACAGGTTGATGTGATAATAGGCCAAAGCCATTCAAAGAATATATGGGACTATGGTACCCTATGAAAATGCAAATTTTTCTTCATCTAGTTAGCTCCCTATCATGATAATAAGGTCCTGATACTGTTTTTTTCTTCAGTGTAAATGACAAAGAAAAGTCTCTTTTTCTTCATAGCACATGGAAAGGTGGTTGAGGCTGTTTTGCACAATGCAAATGAATGATCTTCCTCATTCCTTTTCTCCAAATGTGACAGTCAGCACAATGTAGAAATTGGAACAGTAGAAAGAGAAGGAAGATAATATCTTTTTTCGCAGTGAGTTTCTTTAAAATACTCATTTGATATATTATGTTTTAAAACCTCTATAGGTAAAAGTGCTTCTTCCTGAATTTGCAGTTGTATTTCAAAAAATGTGTGGCCATCTATTTGAACAGATAATGTGGGTCTGAAGATGTGGACCTGTTGAAGCAAGTCCAGAGGAGGGCCACAAAAGTGATCAGTGGGCTGGAGCACCTCTCGAATGAAGAAAGGTTGAGACAGTTGGACTTGTTCAGCCTGGAGAAGAGAAGGCTTCAGAGTGACCTTATTGCAGCCTTTCAGTACTTGAAGGGGGCCTATAAGAAAGATGGGGACAGAGGGTAGATTTACACTAGATATAAGGGAGAAATTTTTTACAGTGAGGGAGGTGAAACACAGGGAGAGGCTGCCTAGAGAGGTGGTAAGTATCCTATCCCTGGAACATTAAAGGTCAGGTTGAATGAGGCTGTGAGAAACCTGGTCTAGTCAAAGATGTCCCTGCTCATTGCAGGGGTGGTGGAACTGGGTGACCTTTAAAGGTCCCTTCCAACTTAAACCATTCTGTGATTCTGTGATCCTACGATTCTAGGATTCTTAGCTATGCTGCAGACATCTTTTTTGACCTGGCAAATGATAGTCCTTCAGTTCCTGCTAATTCTTGTGGAGGATAAACTGCTGATTCCTGCATATCTCTGTGTGGACCTTGGAGATGGGCCACAGGGAGACACAGGAATGGAGGAAGAGCCTGTGTCCTGCTGTGCCTTAGATCACCATAGGCAAAATGGAGATAAAGCAATTGCTGTAGTATATTCTCACTCTATTCCACTGATATCTTGGGGGAATTACTTGGAACAAAATAAAATTTCTGGAGCAGCTAATATATTGTCTTTTTATTGTCTTGTGTTTGCTCTTCAATACCAGATTTTAAAGCAGCAATACTACTTTACCACTGGGCAGAACTTCTGAAGGGTACTGTAATGTTAACAGTAGCAGAGGGGAAAGAAAGAACTAACTCACTACAATCCTGGGGTAAAATAACATGTTAAAATTTAAAAGAACTATAGAAAACAGAAAAAATAAATTGATTCTTCTTCTATAGACAATAGCTTTTTTAGATTTCTATAGCTTCTTTCTATTTCACCAACTAAATCCATGAGCAAGTGAAAAAAAAGCACTCCCTTTTGGCAAATAGGAAATGAGAGAGGATATGAGAGCTCTCTTGGGTCCCCCTGGTTTAATTTCCTTTGTACTTCATTGTGATCACCTATGAGCAAGTTGAACACTCATTTTGAAGTCCAGGGGAATAGTTAATTTTTGGGTAGTGTGTCAGATGCAAATGATTCCTATAAATAGTTGCTTATGATTCTCTTTGATTTATAGAGCTATTTTTTATTCAGGCTTTCTGCTTGACTCTAAAGCTGACAAACAGTCATTTGGCTGTCACCGTAATCTTTTTGCAAAGGTAATTTCTGTCTTGAAAGGAAAAAGAGCTGCCATAGTAGGTAGCAGAACTAGGTCACTATTTCTGAGCAGAGTCACTGGAGCATATTATTTAATTTCTAATCAAAAGACTTAGACTGCTGAGTTCTCCTGTCATTTGCCACAGAATGATAGCAGTAATCAATGTCACTGATAGAGGTTTCCAGCAAAGTTCAAAAATCAAAAGAATATGGTTCTTTTTCCTCCCAGTTGTTGTCTGCAATGTAAAGGTGCACAAATAAACCATTATTATTTTTTCAGTTAATTCAAAGAGATTTATTTCTTTCCTGGTTAATAAATAAACCAAGAATCACATGGGATTTTTTTTTCTGTTTCATGGTAAGAGGGAATGAGTTAAGAGCAGGATACTCTTGGGAAGAGATATTCAGTAGGAAAGGATTCTATGTAAGGGCTGTAGTGAACAGGAGATTAAGTTTTTATAGAAGAAAGATTTGGGCAGTAGACAAGCCATGGTGTGGTGTCTTGACAGTGAGATTTTGAAAAGATTAGTCTGGATTACCTGTGGATAGATGCCAGCTGATCATGCTGGTCTCTGTGCAGCATAGCCCCATAAAGTTACTTGTGATTTACATTTTGTGTGTGTACGTAAAGGTCAGAATCTAGTTGTCTACTACGTCTGCTACTGTGTAGTTGTCATACTGTGGTACCAGAACATATGTGTGTTTAACCTCGTGGATGTTGTTGAAATTTGCCTGTGTGGTGTTAGCTTTATGTTGAACCATCACCATTAATTAGGAGAGCTGTAAACTTGAATGATGCAGCAAGATATGATGCATCTAATTGATATATCTAATCTATTTCTAATTGGCATATATATGTGAGGGTAACTGTTGT
>NW_008627560.1:0-9806 GCF_000691845.1 Merops nubicus
CGAGCGCACAGGAGGCACTTCACTGAAATTCTTCTTTTTTTTTCTTTTTTGCCTCCAAGCTACCTATTTCCACATCCTCCCAAAAGAAAGTGAGGTGACAGTGTGGGAGGTGGAAGAAGATGCTTTTTGGCAAAAGACTGGAAATCAGGAGCAAAGGCAGGCTGGACCTTCCTGCTAATTCATCCCAGAGTAGAAGCCCCCATAATAACCACTAAAAAAATCCAAGTTGAGGAAATAACAGATGGAGCCCCACAAACTCTCACACTCCTAAGTTCTCCCTGTCCTACCCTTCCCCCACACACAATATTTACAGGCTAACAAGCTGCCCACTGTCCTACCCACACCTCCTCTCCATTTGCCATCAGTAAGTCTAGTGTTGTCCCGTCTGGTTTAGGACAGGCCCCAGTGCGTTGCTGGGTGAGAAACGAGGGCGGTTCACAGCCTTAAAGGAAGTCAGTTGACCACAATGCTCCCCGGGGCGCTCAGTTCCCATCCAGAGCCCAGGAGGCAGCAGTGTGGGCAGTGCAGTGCTGTCCCTGGAGCACAGGCAGCCCCGAAGCCCCGTGCTGGGCTACGCCATCGCCCAGGCGCGTCAGGTCTCCTACGTAGGGACGGCAGCCTCCAGGCTGCGCCGGCCGTGGCGGAGCTTGCGCCTGCTGCTGTACAGGGCCATTTCTTCCAGTGCTGACGGAGTGGGTGTTGATGAATCACGCGTTACTAACATTTCCTCTTCCCCTGGCTGCCCATCCTGCTCCTGGGGAACTGTGTAGACAAGAAGAGTTCAGGTTTTAAGAGAAAGCACTGGGCTAAGTATCAAGCTGATACACTTAATGTGAACAGAAGGGTAGACCCAGGTGCTGAATTTTAGACAGCACTGAAGTCTTAGCAATTGATTTACAGTAATCCCATGCCTCAAACTTTTAGGTGATCTGTAGCTCACGTACTGCCTACTACTAGGACAAGAGGAAATGGCCTGAAGTTGCACTAGGGAAGTTTTGGTGGTTGGACATCAGGAAACACTTCTTCAATGAAAGGGTTGTCAGCGTGTGGCCCAGGCTGCCCAGGGCAGTGGTGGAGTCCCCACCCCTGGAGGTGTGTTCCCAAGCCGTGGAGATGTGGTGCTGAGGGACATGGTCAGTGGGGACCTGGCCTTGCTGGGGCAACGGTTGGACTTGTTGAGCTTAAAGGTCTTTTCCAACAAAAACAATTCCATGATTCTATGATGTACTGTGGATTCCAGGAAGGGAGTCACAGGTGAGAATGCCCGTGACTCACTGAAAATTATTTGACGTGCCAAGCCTTAGGAAAAATAAAGTATACTGCAAGGATTCAGGTGCTCCAAGCATCTCAGTGGCTCAGTATCAGAACACGGTGTGACTGCAGCGTGGCACGACACAGCTGGGGAGAGCTGTGAGCATTCTGCCCTTGCTTCATGTTGAAGTTACACGACTAAGTCCTCTCTGTAAATTCAGACAGTGACCTGGATCCCTTCAAAGGAACTCGCCAGGAAAGATATTCTGGCAGGACAGACTCTCAAATAACTTGGTCTCAGGCCTTGTAGGATGTGTTCTGCATCTAAAGTACTGCTATTACCATGTCTCCTTACCCTCCTGAAAGGAGCTGGTAGAGCTTCTCTGATGTGCTTTGACATACACCTAGAACGTCTGCCCTCTGTGGTAATTTGGTAATTAATTGTGTAAAAAGATCCTCAAAACCACAGATTTTTACATTCAAGTGCAAAGTAGCTCCTGGGAAGCTTCAAATGTAGCAGAGAAGAATCCATGAAAATGTGCTGGATCAGAAGCACACAGTCTGCTGAGCTGCATAAAGTGGCCTGCTCTCTGTTCTAGAGCCCAGCTCCAGGATGCAATATCCCCCTTGCTACAGTACTTGAGTGTAAGGATTGTTTTAATTCAGAATCCTTCCTGAACCATTCACCATAGCATCAGGGAACCACTGGGGAGAGTCCAGGGGAGGCTGTGGAGCTGCTGAGGGGCTGGAGCAGCTCTGTGCCAGGCCAGGCTGAGAGCCCTGGGGCTGCTGAGCTGGAGAGGAGAAGCCTCAGAGGGGATCTGAGCAGTGCTGAGCAAGAGCTCAAGGGCCCCGGGGGGCAAGAGGCTGGGGCCAGACTCTGCTCCGTGGTGCCCAGCCACAGGAGAAGGGGCAACGGGCACCAACTGGAACCCAGGAGGTGCCACCTGAGCAGGAGGAGAAACTTCTTTGGTGTGAGGTGCCCGAGCCTGGAGCAGCTGCCCAGAGAGGCTGTGGAGTCTCCTGCTCTGGAGAGATCCCAAACCTGCCTGGAGCCCATCCTGGGCACCCTGCTGTGGGTGAGCTGCTGGGCAGGGGTGGGATGGAGTGATCCCCAGGGGTCCCTTCCAGCCCCACCGCACCCGGGTGCGGTGATTAACCTGCTGTTTGAAAACCCAGGCCTAAATAAATGTAGGTGACAAATCTGACCTCTTGAAAGGATGCTGGGACTGGTAAGCAGGTGACTGACTTCCAAACAAGGCAAACAGCTGTAGATAAAAGGCACGGGCACATGCAGATAAAAATCCAGAGGAGGGTGGAGTGTGGAGGAAATCAATGTGGCTCAGAGGGAAGTCATTCCTTGTAGACACTGTTAGACTAGAATTTGCCAAAGCAGCCATTAAACATGCAAGTTAAGTGACCTCAACACAGTATACTGAACTTATAAAAATATGTTTGATTGTTCCTCAGCCAAAGCTCTTAATGAAAACGAGCTGCCATGGGATAAGGTGGCACACCTTTTAGTGGAGAAAAAGTAGTTAAAACTCAGAAAAAGTGCAGGAAGATACTGGCTGGTACCATAACATAGAGCAGCCATCTGTACTAGGGTCAGTACTTGGTAGCTAATGAGAAGGGGTAGAACTGATGAAGATGTTATTGAGAGAAACTGCTGACTATCAATTTGTGTGTCAGGGCAGTCAAATGAAACTCAACTACAAAAAAGGGCATTAGAATTTTACAGAGGTGACTGGAATCCACCCTAAAATTAAAGGTCTCTGGTTTAGTGCTAAACCACAGATGAATGTAGCCTGGAACAGTATTCTAGAAGGAATCACTTTATGCTTTTTTTCTTTTATGCTTTTTTCTTGGAACTCCCAGTAGCTTGCATCAGACAATACTAGACTAGTGAGAACCTTCTGCTGACTTAGTTTAGAGCTGGGGACAGAAAGACGTCCCATAGCTAGGACAGCGTGAGGAGAAGCAGCAGTCACAGCTCATTAAATTTGACTGTGTGTTTAGTGACCGTGCACACGGATCCATAGGTGTAGACATGGAGTCACCAGGGCACTCAGGCACCCAAATGCTCTCAGGTCTTAAACCAAGATGAATTCATTTGCAGCTGCCTGCTGCAGGCAACAAGATTCTTTGCTCTAGCAAAAGGGGCACAAAGCAGACCCTGAACAACAGACATTATCCACTTACAGCACGTGACAGAGGCCAAAACTCCCCACCCACATTCTACTACCACTCTTCACTCCAGAACACAAAACCAGAAGAAAATGAGGCATGCTTGTTACACACCATTCGCAGCAAACGAGCCACCGCTAAAGCACAATGCAAATATCCTACCCAAAACTGAACGTGGTGAGTTTGGAGGTTTCATTCTAGAACAGACAAAACAGAACACTGCTTCAAGCAGCAAGAAGATGAAGTTCTCAGGGCTGATTCCACAAGCAGGCAAAGGGGAACCCTATGGAACTGTAGTGGGAAGTAAGTAGTACAAAGATAATTCCTTTGGTCATGAGCTTACCTGAGTTATTTCTGTCATCGACGTGTCTGAGGTCATCAGCTGCATCAGGAGACTAGGAGAGAAGAGAAGCCATGAGCACCCGCCTCGGTCACACTAGTGCCGGTACCTGCCCGCCTCCAGCCTTCCAACACACCAGCAGTGGTTCTCAGCCTGTGGTCTGCAGACCCCTGAGGGGCTGTGGTGTCACCACAGGGGGTCTGTGAAGGCTCAAAGCAGAGGAGGGGAGTGTCCAGCCTGGGGCAAGCACTCGCCTCTTTTTCCCACAGTCCCCTCCCCTCTATGAATTTGAAACTGAAAAAAAAAAATTGAAATGGAAGTAAATATTTGACTCAGTCTAGTCCTTTAAAATTTGAATTAAGTCTTGGTGGTCCACAGCAGGTATTTAAAGGGGGTTGTGGTGAAGGAAAGGTTGAGAACCCCTGCACCATGGAGAACCTTCTGCTCTCCAACGTGCTGTCAAAGAGCAGCCGGGGCATGATCCCAGTGATGGCACATGATGACAACACAAATCCTCTATGCTGAAGTCAAGCAGCCCATTGTCTGAGCTGCAGGATGAGGTGTGCAGGGAGGAGAAGACAGGAAGTGACGTGAAAGGCAGAAAGACTACAGCAAATGAGTAGAAAAATGGGAGGTGAGAAAAGACATGAGCTGCATTTCCTTGAGAGTCCTGGATCCTAATTCTGCACTGTTCCCAGGCCTAGCTCCTCATGCAAAATCAACCTCCTCCTCTATATTCAGGTGTCTGGAGAACTGCGGTGGGACAGGAAGCAGTTACATCCCAACAGACAGCAGAGACAGCTCTGGAGAAATGGCTCCACAAAATGAAGACCATTCCAACAACCAGAGCTGTCTGTAGCTCTTCAGACCAAAGTGACATCTCCATGAGAAAACAACTTTGCTCATGGTCATGAACTTCAGGTGGCTTGAAAAGCAGCACTAGTCTGGGGCCAGGCATCAATATCCCAAGCCCTACTCATTTTGCTGAAATATGGAATTTAATGTAGCTAGATAAGTTTCTTCAAAGGCCAGAAAGGCTAAAGTACTCTCCTGAGGTGTTCTGCTTCCCGCAAAAGGGGCTGCACTTGTTACTTCTGCTGCTCTTTTGAGGTTTGTACACAATACGTAGGCTGAGCTCTGTGCTTCTCTGAGCAACACAAATGTAAGGACAGGGCTTCAGAAGAATGCAGTATTCAGGAAGATTAGTAATGCCAAACTTATCTGAAAGTTCTGACTACTGATGGAAATTCTGAAAGCAGCAGGGAGAAGTCTCACAGCCACTGCCACCTGTTCTCGTAAGGGACTTCAACTTACTATATGTGTGCTGGAAATAAAATGCAACAGAGAGGAAACAGTCTAAAAGGTTCCTGGAGTGTGTGGAAGAAAACTTCCTGGAACAGCTGGTGAGAAAGCCACCTAAGGAAGGCTCCCTGCTAGACCTGTTGCTCACACAGAAAGACCTGTGGGTGACGTGAAGGTTGGAGTCCATCCAGGGCATAGCAGTCATGGAATGGTAGAGTTTTCAATTCTTGGGGGAAGTAAAGAGGGGGATCATGAGAACTGCAGTTTGGACTTCTGAAGGACAGAGTTTGACCTGTTTAGGAGACTGGTTGACAAGAGTCCCTCGGGAGGCAGTCGTGAAGGGCGAAGGGAAGGCTGGACGTTCCTTGAGGGAAATATCTTTAAGGCACAGGAACAAGCTGATGGGAAAGAAGACCAACCTGACTAAACAGAGCTTTAGATGGAACTGAGGAAGAAAAGGAAAGTCTATGGCCTATGGAAGAAGGGGCAGGTCACTCAAGAAGACTACAAAGATTTTGTGAGGCTATGCAGGGAGAAAATTAGAAGGGGCAAAACCCAACTTGAACTTAATCTGGGTACTGCCATAAAAGATGATACAAAATGTTTCTATAAATATGCTAATAGCAAAAAGAGGACTAAGAAGAATCTCCATCTTTTATTGGATGTGGGGGGAAGTATAGTGACCAAGGAGGAGGAGAAGGCTGAGGTACTGAATGGCTGGCCAGGGGGGGGGATGCTGCCCAGGGACGTGATTGAGTCACCATCCCTGGAGGTAGTTAGCAGACGTGCAGACGTGGCACCTAGGGACATGGTTTAGTGGTGCCCTGGCAGTGCTGGATTAATGGTTGGACTTGATGATCTTAAAGGTCTCTTCCAACCAAAACGATTCTATGATAAATCTTTTAGGGGTCTTGTTGCTCAGCTCCAGAGCACAAGTGAAGCACAGCTTCATTTTAATTCAGTTGCAGGACAAAGGATGTCAGCTCTGTACACTTCCACGGAGAGCACTAGGGAAGGTTGGCAGTTGCGAAAGGGCGAGAGCGCCTCGTTTCCACACAAAACTGCCTAGTTTGTGCATGCAGCAGAACTGGAGGGGGCAGGAAAGAGGGGGAGATGATCTCAGCCCATTTAGTGCTTTAGAAACAAAGCAAAGGTATGACAGAAGTCAGGCTCCTCAGGAAGAGCGAGGAGCAGAGCCTGGGGCTGTGATGACTTGGGCAGGTGCTGCGGAGGAACACGGGCCAGGAGATCCACTGCGCTGGCCCGACGTCAGTGACGTGGCTGGGTGACTACGGCCAGGAAGAAATATAACTTCTTAATTACTGCACTGCTGAGAGGTCCAGAGGAACTGCCTGACGATTTAGAGGTGTAGCCTTCTTTGGAGGCAGCTTCTCAGCTGCCTGGAGACCCAGTGCTGCACCATGGCCTCAAAAGAGGCTTGGGGAAACTCAGGTAGTCTGGAGCTGCTGCTGGGGCTCCAGTGGCCAGCCCTCTAACTCACCTGGTACGGCATCTGGACACATGCACACCCAAAAGAGAAAGGATTCTTAGAGATGAGTGACTACCAAGGGCTGAGCAGTGCCACCAGTGAAAGGAGTCAGCCCAGAAAATGCATCAAGTAACATTTAACTGCCTGAGAATCCTCAAACTGCAACTCTGCTGAAGTCAGCCTGGCTTTGGGGATCACACCTTGGGTCTGGGCTCTGTGTGTCAGGACAGCAAGTCAAAGCCCAACATGTCAGTACTTGCTAGGTACAACACAAACATAACTGCAGGTATTGGCTTCACTGTCTCTCTATAAAAGTAAAAACTAAAAAAAGAAGCGTAAAAAAGAATAAATTACCGACATAGAGTATGTGCTCAACTCAGCTGTCAAACACACCAGCTCATGGCTGACCCAGACAGCACGAGAAAGGCAGCTCACAGGCCTGGGCAACTGGTTCTAGGTGGCCCTGCTGGAGGAGACGGGTCAGGCAAGATGACCTCCAGATGTCCTTCCAAACTCAGGTGTTCTGTAGTTCTATCACAAACCAGCTTAAATGAAATTAAGTTCTTTTAGGAAGGAGAAGAACCTTGCCATGGAGCTCACCCTCAAAACTTGGTGTTCTCTTACCACACAATTACTTCAGAGTTCATCTAAAGCAGAGTTAGAATATCTGAGAACTGTCACCAGAGCTGCTTCTTGGGCAGGATGCCTGATACATTCCAGTTCAAAGTGAACATCTGCTCCAGTTCGCTGGCAATCATTTCTATAGGTATTCTTTTTCCCCTTTTAGTTCTCATCTTTCACTTAAAAATAATCTGGAATCAATTAAGGTGAAGATATAGCTGCTTTTGTCATTATTTTTAAAAATATCTGGACAAACTTTTTCACAATTTCACTTGCTAAGGTCTCCAATAAACCCTCAGTTACACAGCCTGGTTGGTCATCACTGCCTCCCACACAGACAGGACCTTTGAAGAGGACTGCCTCAAATCAGTGTCCACCAAATCAAGACCTAGCCCACCTAATAATGGTTCAGCATGCAGTTTTATACCTGGATTTCGTAAACAGGTTTGGAGGAAGGAATAGCAGCAAATTCCCGGTAGTCAAACTTCTTTTCAGACATGGACTAGAAGGGACAGCAAAAGAGAAGAAACAGAGAAGAGAGAGTAAGAGGAGAGAAATGGACGGAAAACCAGCAGCAAGCTCAGCAATCCATGCAGAGATATAAGCAGAAGCAGCACGTCATTTTCAGCAGGTACCAAGAGTGCCTGGATATAGCCTCTGGAAACAAGGCATCTCCAGGACATTGGCTTTTTAGCTGCTCTGGGGTCAGGACAGGGGGTCCAAGTTGCAGAGAAAACATTACGTGCTCCAGTAAAATGCATGTGCACACCAAGTTACATAGGAAACCTGTTTTTATGGGAAAAGTCATGGCCAGATTCCTGAGGGGTGTAGCACAGTCAGGATTTCAATCAGTCGGTTCTATTGAGTGACCTTGGGCAATACCAGGTCCCCTCTCTGTGCAGCTGCTCCCACTCTTCTGTTCATCTGTCTTAATAATTTTTGTTTGTTCTCTGCAACAATGGCTTGTTGCATTTATACAGTGCTTAGAAGAAGAAAAATGCTGATTTCAGCTGAGGTTTTGTTTTGTGCTTTTGAGGAAACAAGGGCCCAAAGTCTCTGAAGCAAAAGGCTTTCTGAACATGGCAATGAAGAACCAGGGAAAGGATGAAATAATAAAACAGGGAAACAGAAATCAGATGGTTACATCATAGCTGCAAAAGAAGGGGGATGCCTCTAGCACTGGGTATGGCAGAGCTCTGGCCACTGTGCCCTCTTCACAGCTCTGTGCATCATGCAGCCAGACCTGGCTTAAGAATCTCAGTAGGGACCCATGGCCCAGATGCACAGTCCACACCAAAGCTGAGTAAGGGGGAAGTCCCAGGGTTACCAGCGAGATAAGAGGAGCAGGCAGAAGCATGTCCTACCAGCCTTCCCGGCGAGGTGACGCCTCTGGGGCTGCAGTCTGCAAGAGAGGCCAGAACACACCGGTTAGCGCACGGCCGCCCACGGCCCCGCTCCCGAGCCCGCCCTCCCACCAGCAGCGGCTACTGGGACAGACCCAGGAGAGATGCTGCCTTCTCAGGACAAATGCCTCCTTCCCATTTTCTTAAAGAGTCACGATCCTGGGTTTTGTTCCTGCTCTGGTTCCATAGAACCATACCTCAGGTGTTCTCTCATGTTTTCTACAGATCAGGCCCATGCCCTATGGTGAGAGACATCGTAAGCCCCAAAGAACCTTCCACAGTCCAGGCTGAAGGAGAAAATTGCTCTCAACAGGTCTGTTTTCAAGCAAGTCAAGCTAGAGAAGGATTAATGTTTTTTCTCAGAGCTAGAGACAGCTACAGTACCTTCCAGCGGTGTCGGTGACGGGGTGGGCACAGGCGAAGGTGACTCTGCCAGCTGCTCCAGAGTGCTGCGCTTCTTCCCCTCCTTGGACTTGGCAATAACCATCTGGGCTTTAAGAGCATCCTGTTCAAGCGATTTCATCCTGCCTCAGAAATAAGGGGGAGGAGAAAGAGACATCAGATACGGCCTCCTCAGTGAGAGACAAAGCCACCTTCTGTGCCCAGCAGTCAGACCACAGGCAGCACCAGGCTGAGCACAGGGAGGTGAAAAGAAGCACCCTGGATTCCCTGAGAGCCTGTAGGACTCTCAGAGCAGGACAGGAGAGCGGCTTGGTTTGCTGTCACCCTGCGACACACGTGCCATCACATGTGTTGAACAGAGCCTGGAGCTAAGCAGAAACACACTGAGAAGCTGCAGCCCTTCCAGAGGAGCCGTATACACTGGGACAGGAACTGCAGGGGCTCAAATGAGTATGATCAGCTCTCGGGGCTTTACTCTCCTCTGTGCTCTCAGTGTGTTGCACCTGAACCCTCTTCTGCCATCAGGAGATTATGAAAGAGCTACAAAAAAGTGGGCTCAACCCACAGGAATGTCTGCTCCCCGACCAAACAGACCCAGCACCCCCCCATCCTCAATGGGACAACTGCCAGTAGTCTGTGGGACCCCAGGGAAATGAGAGCAGTGACCGCTACCATCCCCTCCCTGCCCCTCGCAGGCCGCAGCCGGGAGCACGGCGTCAGGACGGAGGGACACAGCCAGAGCTGTGGAGCATGCAGCTGGCAGGGAGGGGGCTGTGCACACCTGGATTGGCTTCCTGACCCAGGGGTTCTC
>NW_008627561.1:0-32887 GCF_000691845.1 Merops nubicus
GAAGGGGAAGGGGAAGGGGAAGGGAAATTGAGGGGACAGGGAAATTTGAAGGGAAAAGGGAAGGGAAATATGATGGCAAACTCTGCTAATAACACCAAGAAGTGGAACCAGTACCAGTATGGGGAGCAGGCAGTGCTGGGGAGCAGCTGGCTTGACTCAGACATCACTCTTCTGGCCTGCAGTAACTCAGGTGCTCCAAGCTTGGACCTCTCTGGGTCAAAAATTGATCAGTTTGGGTTGCTTTTGCAATGTTCCATGTTATACATTATGTTACATGTTACAGGAAAAGGAGTAATGAGAGAAGACTTTGTAAAGTAGATTTTAGAAGTCTATAATCACTGGAGCAGGCACTCTGCAAAATTACCTGTTTTGAGACCTGAAAATAGAACTATGCAAATTAAAGTAGTTTGAGTAATATTGGGACAAGTGTATAGTAAGAGCAGAGACCTCATTACCTATCCTAACAGCTCATCAGGAGAGATACTGTGGCTGTGCTGTGATCCTGATTCCAGACAGGGGAAAAAGATGAAGCTGGGACTCAGATTCTCAGATGAGAAGAAAACTCAAACCCTGCATTACCATATTTAAGGAAGTGACCTGCTAGTGAGAGTTAGGACAATATCAATGGAAAAGGCAAGGAATTCAGGGCTGCAGGATAAAAACAGAGAAATGTTGTAAGAATCTTGGCTTCTGTAGCCTCAATCCAGAGAGGGGAGGCTGCTGGAGCACTGCTTCAAAGGACTGGGCAATTTAGCAAGTCTAATAAATAATTTTTGGCAATTTTTAGGTGGGAAGGTGGTGGCTAGGAACCCATCTGCATTCAGCTTCAGCTTTGTTTGGGGTTTGGTGGAGCTGAAGGAAAACACGCAGCAACATTACCTGTACTAATGTGAGCAGAGCTCAATCCACAAGAGAATAGGTGCACAAATGTGGGTGCAGACAAGTGTAAGCCCCAATTCCAGAATGTGTCCCTGGTTGCCTGAAGGGGAAAAAAAAAACCAACACTCCTGGCAAGTGAAGAATCCATTATCTCACTATTAGAGCTGGGAGATACTGGAGGGGGTTTCACTCTCAAATATTTGTACACGGGGCCAATTTATTAGCAGCAAATATTGACCATTCCGTTCTGAAATGGTCTAAATAATTTATTCTAAATATTTTGATACTGGAGTAAATTAATGCTAAAGCATTTCTTTGTTTGTGCCAAATCAGTGCTTCCCAGTAGGAAGTTAGTCCATCTTTGCAAGCAAGCTTTCATTCTCAGTAGGCAGTCCATTTCTGTAGAGTGCCATTAAGTTAATTTCAAAAAGAACCAGTAAAGGTATATGGAGCAGGCAGTAATAGCATGGAAAATATCCAAAATTACTAGAGCCCAGCAACAGAACTTAGATGCCATTTTCATGCACTAATAATTTGTAGTTTACATATTGAAGGTAACTATAAACCGACTACTTCCTCAGTTAAGTCTTGCAGGTAATTGCAAATATGTTGTTAGGGCTGTACCTTTCCCCAGCTGAAAACAGCATCTTGAAGAATAAGAACAGAAAGCACAATTTTCACATTATTATCCAGAAATGACAGAGAGATTCTGTGTCATATCAAATTTCCTCGTGCTCAAGCTATAAAAGTGTGGCAATTTTTAAGATAGATTTCATAAAAAAGCCCAATGTTCTGCATGCTTTTTATTTAAGTCAAATCTTGTCTTAATAATCCACATTTGATGAATATGCTGAAGTACACATATGGAAAACTATAGGTTTCAAATCAGAAAAATCTTTCCCTTTACTTTGGCTGAGAAATTTAGTGTGTGGAAAGAACAGCAAACACACAACAACTTTATTGGCTCTTGGGTGTAATCCAAAGTCATTTGTATGAGAAGTGGGACACAAACTTTCCTGTTGCTTCAAAGGTTTTCGTGGAGAATTCTGTATTTTCACATCACAACAGCTACTGGTTGATTGCTTTCATTTGAAAACCAAGCTGCAGCAAGTAGGAGGATATAAATAGAAGATGGAACAAGGTGGTCTTTCATGCCATCCAAGGCTACCAGTGCTTCCTTGGAAGGTGCAGGGAGGAGCTGGTCCCACCTGGTTAAAGACTCCTGCTGGTTTCGCTGCTCCTTGCATCAGGAGCTATGCTTGGGGCAGGAGTTTTCTAAGCAGGACTAGAAATAGAAGATCCAGGTGAAGGCTTCCAGCCACAAATGCTCACGAACATCCTTTATACCAATCAGCTGCTGCTATCTTCATTCACAGAATCTACATTTCACAGTTAACTCATAATTTAAGTATTTTATGTTCTTGAAGCTTACCCATCTCTGTCCTGGTGGACACCCAGGGGCCCTGGAATCACGTTGGTTGCAAAAAATTATCATGCCTCCTCTAAGGGACCACAGTATTTTTTTTCCTGAGAGACACAAACATGGACCAAGTTCAACAACAAAATGTGTTAATTCTTCATCTTTTGTGGAAGCCATTGGGGTCTAGCAAACCAAAAACTGACTCAAGGCCACTGAAGTGGAGTATTTGGAAAGAAAAGTTAGAAAATGTGTGAGAGGTTGAGATCACCACTTGCAAAATGAGCAGTTTCTACCCATTTAGCTGTAGCCCAGGTTGCCTCAGCCGTGCCAAGTGGAGATCCTACAGTTGGCAGAGCAGGCAGGTGGTGGCAGAAGCAACGTTGGGCCAGCTCACCTGCTAGGAACATTACAAACTCAATTTTTGTCAGGAGAGCAGAAGCCAGCACAACAAATTAGGAAATGTGGTCTGTAAACCACAGGAAGCATCGCTGCCCTCTAAAAAAGACATCCAGTGAGAAGATTATTCAGGAGAATCATAGAATCATAGACTGGTTTGGGTTAGAAGGGACCTTACAAGGTCATCCAGTCCAACTCTCTGCACTGAGCTGGGACATCCCCAGCTAGAGCAGGGTGCTCAGAGCCCCGGCCAACCTCACCTGGGATGGTGCCAGGGATGGGGCAGCGACCACCTCTCTGGGCAACCTGGGCCAGGGGCTCAACACCCTCAGCATCAAACATTTTTTCCTTCTCTCCAGTCTAAATCTCCCTCTTAGAGTTTCAAATCATCCCCCCTTGTCCTGTCCCAACACACCCTGATAAAAAGTCCCTCCCCAGCTTTCTGGCAGGCCCCTGGCAGCCCCCAGCAGGTCTCCCCAGCTGGAGCCTTCTCCTCTCAGCTGCCCCAGCCCAACTCTCTCCTGCTGGGCTCCCAGCAGAGGGGTTCCCCCCTCGGGGCATTGCTGGGGCTCCTCTGGCCCCGCTCCAGCAGCTCCCTGGCTCTGCTGTGCTGAGGACAAATCCCAGAGCTGGCAGAGGGGCAGGATCCCCTCCCTGCCCTGCTGCCCACGCTGCTAGGGGAACAACCCAGGACATGGCTGGGCCTTTCTGGGATACAACTGAACATTGTTGGCTCATGTCGAGACTTTTACCCACCAGCATCCTGCAGTCCTTCTCCACAGGGCTGTCCTTAATTCCTCCACCTCCCAGCCTTTATTGATACTGGAGAGTGCCCCAACCCAGGTGCAGGACCTTTCATTTGGTCTTGTTGACCTTCATGAGGTTCACATGGGCCCACCTTTCAAGCTTGTCTAGGTCCCTGTAGATGGCATCCTGAGAGGAGAAGAGAGGACATCAGTAAGCCAGTCCATTTGTCCTTTGAGCATCAAAGGTGAGTTCACAACAAAGGTCACTTTTTGCCCAATATTCTAATAATCCTGATAGATGGACTTCCAGCAGGGAAAAGGTTTATATCAATGATCTCAAACTGAGTAATTATCTTCATGACCTTCCCGTGTTCCAGCCTTGATGACCTCAGGAAGTCTGGGCACCACAAGGAAGCTGAGGGTTTCTTCATTGTGGAGCTAATGCCTCTGGATCTAATGCCCAGTTAAAGAGAAGCTCACTCCTTTCCCAGCCCTAGGAAAGGCCTTGTTGCAGCTGGACACTAAAAATGGACTCGTTTCCCTCTTCTGTGAAGGCCAGGAAAGGTCTCAAGGTGGGCCAGCATCCCTGTGCCTTCGCTGGGGACACTGTCCCACCCTGACCCTGCTCCTGCCCAGGTCCAGCTGCCTCCTCCCAGGGCAGGGGGAAGGTAAAAGATATAAAAAGCTGAGAACAGAAGCACTAAGTCATAACCCTCCCGTCGGGATGCCCTGTAGGCAGCAGAGGAAATGTAGTAAGTACAACTAAAATTGGATTTAATAATTGCCACTAATAAAGGGGCAGCCAGTTACGCTGTCGGCAAAACGAATCGCTCAAGGCACATTAACAGTGTCTTAGTTAACACATACACAGTGAGTAAATCGTAATTAAACTAACTCAATAGTAAATAAGTAGGCTGCGTGTGACAATTGCTCCTTTTAAAACCCCTTTACACATTAGGGATAATTATTGCCTTCCACAATTTCACCCAAAAAATCCAAACTCATGCCTACGTCTTTTCGTCTTTCAAATGGATTTGATTTGCCTTTTTATTTTTCTTCTTGGTAAATGAAAGAATGATGTCACACAGCAGCATTAAGTCCTATTAAACAAGCCATAACTAACATTAACTGCATAAATTATACATAAGCTGACACTTTTATGCACTTTGTGAAGAATCGCTTCATGGGTTGGGCAATCTTTTCCAAAACAAGTTCCAAAGAATCACATCACTCCTTATGTTTCATAGCTACAAATTGGTAACTGAATTAACATTCATTTGTGAAGTTTACATGGAGAACTCCTCTAATTCAAACGCTCACAGGTTATAATTTATTTTTATCTGAGGTATAATTTTTCATATCTTGTTTTTGCCAAAGTCAATACACCCCGAGCCAAACTCTGCTTCCAGTTCTCCATTGGTGCCCTCCTGTTCTTGGCTACTTCACTAGATGAGTCTTTTCTAGCTGGGAAGGTAAATAAATAAGCTTGGTTTCACCAAACAAGTGTCCTGCAAAAATTCTGATTTTTCAGACTGTGATTCTTGAGTTAATATTGACAGCTTTAAGATCCTACCTTGGAACTCAAAAAAAAAATCCCAAAAAGTAGACCAGAGAATCACTTTTGCACGTATGAAACAACTTATCTGTCAGGAGGGACACATTGATTACAGTATTTTTTAATTTTCTAATCTACCAGTCAAATACTGGAGCAGGTGTTGAGCAGGACACTATGGAAAGACTCTTTTCTATGAACAGGCTCCATGAAAGTACCCAAAAATACTCTACTTCTGGGACACAGGCTACTGTAGCATGGAGGAGATTATAAAATAATGGCATAATTACTGCATAGAATGTTAATAAGCAGGGAAAAGAAAGTGAGGGAGGAGAACATAGATAAAAAAGTTTAAAAAATCCAGTAGACAGCATAACAAATGTTATGGTGGACCTTGTACAAACCAGAAGAGAGGTAGAGAGGGAAGAGGAGTAATCAAGGGACTCACTGCAGGTATGAGGGTCAGATTTAGGTAAGGATTCAACCAGTGATGATAGAGAAACGTTCCTGTGAGTGATTTTTGTGGGAACCTTTGCATTCCTGGGTCAAAAAGAAAAGCTGCTGCTAACAGATGTAGTAAGTGGAAGAGGCCCTTACTAAACAGAGAATGAAACACTAGGATATGATATTAATATAAATTTGTCCTTAATAGATGGTTAAACACTTTATAGGACTAGCCATAGAAAATAACTTCAGATTGAATTGATTCATTTCAAATTAAATGGAAAGACAAATAAAGTCATATAAATTTAGATTTCCTGTTGAAAAAAATGGAGATGTTCAAAGCCCAGGCATGAAGTCAGCTGGACTGCAGAGACCACAGCAGGAGGTTGCACCACTGGCAGGGTGGACAGGTTTGGTGGGGAAAAGCCTAGAGAATAAATCCACCCTATCACACTGCAGAAGCATTTAACCATTTATTCTTTTCTCATCATGACTCTATCTAACCATATCCCATGTGTCTATGTGCTGATGCCTGGAACAAGGTGAGAGGAGACACCAAGGTGCAGAAATAACCAGGTGAGGCTCTTTGACTGTAGAACCAGGAATGATTTAACATTTTGGATCTATTTGAAATGCTAAACAGGGCTGGAGTTTGAACTCACTGAGAAAATCATCCCAGAGTATGATTTGAAGGGAGAGGGAAGTGAAATATGTAACAAACCCATCAAGGCTGAAATTATTCTTAAACCTCTATTGCCTTTAAAGTTTTTCAAAAAGCCTAATGATACCTCAGCTTTTTTTATTTTTATTATTATTATTTAATGCACAGTCCTTCAGATTGGCTTGGGCCACAGAGGTCCTGCTTTTTCCTGGACAATTTCCATAAATAAAGATGTTTCAGTCAAATCCAAACAGCCTCCTCCTAAGCAACATACTTAGCATTAGGGAAAAAAAAGGAAATCTGTGAACTTCAAAGACTTAATTTTAAAAAATACCTATCTTAGCCTAAAAATGCTGGAATTTTATGTAAAAAAAAAATCTATTTCTTGCCTTCTTTCTGTAGATTTTTGCTTTCTTTCCATTGTAAAATTCGAGCTGTCACAGTCAAGATGTGTGGATGCCTTTTAGGTTGTTGCTGGAAGAAATAATTATAAATCTGCCAAACACCCCAAAAAGTTGAATTTAACTATTCCATTCCTCTATTTCACTAATTCAGGGTTGAACTTCAAAACCTGGTGGGACTATTTATAGAAGGCAGTAGGAATTCTTTTCCTTCAAAAAGAAAACCAAGGATGTAAAATATAGCCAAGTTATGTTGAGAGGACTTCAAGATATGAAATGGAAAAAGCTATAGAATACTACTCCAAAAATGAGTGCTTATAAAAAGAGGGTTTGAGATTTTATTTTCTTTTTTCTTTGTTCCTTGTAGCTGCCATCTAATCCAATGGATTAGATCATTCAGGGCTTCAAATGAAACACAGAAATTCCTCTCTTTGTCAGCACTGGAGAACACATCACAGAGGGTCCCAGCTGGGTCTGTCCTGGATCTGATGCTGTTCAATATTTCATTAACAATTTGGATGACAGAACAGAGAGTAGACTTTGGATGACACCAAACTGGGAAAGATCACAAGTATTAAAATTCCAAATTATTTTGGAACAAGCAGCTTAATGATGACATTTAATAAAGTTGAGTGTAGGGCACTATACAAAGGAAGAAAAATCAAATCCACACAAATAGAGTGTTGGAAAGTGACCTGGAGGTTACAGAAGACCTCAAAGTGTTTATGAATCAACAAGATATCGCTGTTACAAAAAGGCAAATAACTTTCTGGGATCTCTGCAGAGCACCATTAAAGCCTTAATGAAAATATAATATCCATTTCTTGGCATTAGCCTTTAAAAAAAAAAAAGAGATGAAGAAAAACTGGAGAAAAGTGCAGAGGGAAATAATAGGAAATTTATAAACATTTTAGAAAATGATGAGTTTGCTTAGTCTAGAAAGAGGAAGAGGACACCCAAGACTATTTACATTTTAGATATATTTACATATATAGGTATGAAAGCTTATATCTGTAAATCATTATTTGAAATAAGGTAAGAAGCACTTTTTTTCCATGTCCAATCAGGGCTGGACAAGGAGTAACAGGTTTTAGCTCGCAGGAAGGGAGGTTTTCAATCTGAAAGGATAATTAGGCACTGGAGCAAATTACCACGGGAGGTTGTGAAACTCACTGGCAATTTTTAAGAACAGATTAGACATACATCTGCCAACACTCATGTAATTTTACTTGGTCCAAATCCAGGGCACAAAAGAAAAAGGGCTCAGATCCATCTTGCCTGATGGGAGAGACACCTAACTCTGGGAACTGACTGTGCTGGGAACCTCCAAAGGGCCATTTGAAGGGCAGAGGTGGTAATGTCTATGTACTGCAGAGCCAGAGATGACTCCATCCCTCATCTCCTTCCTGGAGTTAGCTGGAATCAGTCTGGGTGTGGGTATGCCATGCATGCTATCTAGCTTAACATCCCCTCCAGCCCAACAGCTTCTCAGGGCTTCTCTATTGAATCATACATCATACAAGCATGGAATGATTTGGGTCAGAAGGGACCTTTTTAAAGTTCATCCAGTTCCAATTCCTCTGCCATGGGCAGGGACGTCTCCCACTAGACCACGTTGCTCAAAGCACCATCCAACCTGGTCTTCAACACTTCCAGAGATAGGGCATCTACAATGGCTCTTGTTCCAGTGTCTTATCACTCTTAAAGTGAAGAACTTCTTTCTAATTTCTAATTTAAATCTCCCCTCCTTCAGCTTCAAACCGTTACCCCTTGTCTTATCACTACACTCCAAATGCCAGAGATAAGGCATCTACAATGGCTCTTGGCAACCTGTGCCAGTGTCTTATCACTCTTAAAGTGAAGAACTTCTTTCTAATTTCTAATTTAAATCTCCCCTCCTTCAGCTTCAAACCATTACCCCTTGTCTTATCACTACACTCCAAATGGGAATCAACCCCAAAACCAGAGTGTAAGGCAGACATCCAGGGTACACAGGTCTTCTACATCTCTCCTTTTACCTGAACACCCCATTTCTCCACCCAAAAGCACAGGTCCCAGGCCAGCACAGGTCCCAGGCCAGTACAGTCAAAGAGGCCACAGATTAAAATACAAGCCCTACAATTTCAATCTCATACATTGATATAACATTCAGCACTCAACTGAAAATAAGGGTATGAGAAATAAAATATTATCTGCCTAAAAATACTCTGGGTTTTCTTACAGCAGGTGTATTTAGGTACCCCCACCAGCTCCAGTCATCCAACACCACCCCTGCTCAGCAACCTCTGCAGGATTCCTTGGCAAGATGCCATCAAGAAACAAATTAGCAAACCTTTCCTCCTCCTCTTCCAAGGCTGTGGCTACCACCACCCAAAATAGCGTGTGCCAGGGGCACAGCCCCCAAATACCAGCCTGCTTTCCAACGTCTGTCTAGGAATTCTGCCCTTTGCTAGCAGACTAAACGTTCCTACACGGCCTCCTCGGTGGCCAGGCAGGATTCCTCGGCAAGATGCCATCAAGAAACAGAAATCAGCAAACCTTTCCTCCTCCTCTTCCAATGCTGTGGCTACCACCACCCAAAATAACACATGCCAGGGGCACAGCCCCCAAATACCAGCCTGCTTTCCAACGTCTGTCTAGGAATTCTGCCCTTTGCTAGCAGACTAAACGTTCCTACACGGCCTCCTCGGTGGCCAGGCTTGGGCCCATCTGCTCGGATGGCTTGGTGCCCGTGGCAGGTCGCCGTGCCAGCTTCACTGGGTCAGGGATGCCAACCTACCCCAGCAGTAGATGGACAACCTGCCACACTCTGCTTTCCAAAATCAGCCCTTCTCAGGCTGCTTTCCTGCATCGAGTTGCAGGTAGCAAACTGAAAGGACCTGAAGGATGGAGAATGGAGAATGTAAAAGGTTTGGGGGTATTTGCTCTTTCCAAAAACTCAGGCTTCTAGGAAACACAGAAAGCCCATTTGGGACGTGAGATATTGTAAAAATATTGCCCATAGGAACTCTCTGAAAGCAAACCTTTGGCAGTGTTTCAGGAGCTGCATTAGGCAACTCTTAGGCAAAAATATTCCTCCCAGCTCTTCCGGGCAAGGAGTCTCATTTGTGTGTGAAGTGCCTCTCCTACTTTAGGCTAATTAATAAACAAACAGTATTGTAGACAAACAGGTTGTAGCCCCCCAAAACGGGGTCACCACGTGGGGGTCCACAACTCACCAAGCAGGTGCTTGTGGTAAGGATGACCAGCTCTGTCTGGATCCAAGCACAGCTCCCCCGAGGTGAGGTGGGGACATGGGTCTGGGGGCAACTTCACAACCTAGAAAGGATGAGGTGAGTAGCTCTCAAAGAAAACTGCAGGGGAAAGACTCTCTCCTCACTGTGAGATGGGGTGGGTGAGAAGGAGGAGCTCACCTGTCTGGGTCCCTCATCTTTTCCTCTCACAGAATCCCAGCACGGTGGGGTTGGAAGGGACCTCTGAAGATCATCTTCTCTGACCCCCCTGCTCCAGCAGCTCACCCACAGGAGGGTCACAGCCAGGTGGGTTTGGGATCTCTCCAGAGGAGACTCCCCAGCCTCTCTGGGCAGCTGCTCCAGGCTCTGCCACCCTCACAGCAGAGAAGTTTCTCCTCTTGCTCAGGTGGCTCCTCCTGGGTTCCAGTTGGTGCCCATTGCCCCTTGTCCTGTCTCTGGGCACCACTGAGCAGAGTCTGGCCCCAGCCTCTTGCCTTCCGGGGCCCTTTCGCTCTTTCCCATCACTGCTCAGTGCCCCTCTGAGGCTTCTCCTCTCCAGCTCAGCAGCCCCAGGGCTCTCAGCCTGGCCTGGCACAGAGATGCTCCAGCCCCTCAGCAGCTCTGGAGCCTCCACTGGACTCTCTCCAGGAGCTCCTGGTCTCTCTTGACCTGGGGAGACTAGAATTGGACAAAAACTCCAGATGGGACCTCACTAGGGAGGAAGGAGAAGGAGAACCTCCCTTGACCTGCTGGCTACACTCTTCTTCATGCACCCCAGGATATCAGAAAGTTCTAGCTGTCCACTTTCCAGCAATGGACCCACTGCTTTTTAATTAACACTTTTTTTAATTATGGAGAAAACAAATCCACATGTGGTGCAAGTGGTCTTCACCAGTATAGAGAGGGGCACTGAATATCAGCATAAATATCCCTGGCTGAGAGCACAACAGCTCTGCAGGTGCTATCAGAGAAGAGAAGCAATAAAGATGTTTTGAGATTTCAGAGCATAAATCACTGTCAGGAAGCAAGGCCAGGAGTAGTTTAGTGTTCTGCTCCTACACCTGAAAATCAGCTGATTTCACCTGCTAAATGCTATTGATAAGAGAAGATTTTAGAAAGAACAGCTCAGCCAGTAGAATTTGTACCTCCAGGACAAAACATGCAAATGTGGAAGTCTTGGAGAAGGTGCCAGAAACTGAATAGATTGAATAGGTGTGTGGACCAAACTCTGCAAAGCATTTATCCATTGTGGAGGGGATGTATCTATGGATAACTCTGGGAAATCAGAGCCTTTCTCACTGCCCAGCCATTTGCTGCCTCTAAATGACATGGTTCAATCTGTCATTCAAAGCTTTTCCACAAGAATTAAAAGCTGATGCACATTAAAGGCAAGTCAAGATGATGAAAAAGAAAAGAAGATGGTTTTCTATCTGATTGGAAATTCATCTCCCTAGAAAATGAGCTGATGTGGTAACACTTTACTGGGGGCTCCTTTGGTCGAGATGATCAGTGACTCTGAAAGTCATAGAATCATGGAATTATGGAATGGTTTGGCTTGGAAGGGACCTTAAAGACCATCTAGTTCCAATTCCCCTGCCATGGGGGTTCAGAAAGCAAAGGATAACTTAATTGATATGATAAAGCAGAAATGAACCAAAAAAGTGCTTGCTTCTCTTTGTTGTGATGCTATTGCAAAAGAAAAGCCTAAGACAAGTACAGGATCTATTGTCAAGCTATGAGAAAAACCCAAAGATTTCCTGTCAAAGAACAAGGGAAAAAAAACCTGTATAAATTTAAAGAATTGTCATTAATGGGACCCGAATGTGTGGTCTCCAGTGACCCAATGATGAAGAGGGCAAGGAATTAGACATGTTTTAAAAGATAACATCTCTCCATGTAGAATCATAGAATTGTTTTGTTTGAAAGAGACTTTTAAGATCATCAAGTCCAACCATTAACAACACTGACAGGTCACCACTAAACCATGTCCCTCAGCACCACATCTCCACAGCTTTTCTATCTCTACAGGGATGAGGAATCCACCTCTGCCCTGGGCAGCCTGGCACAGCCCTTGCTAACCCTTTCAGGAAGGATATTTTTCCTCATGTCCAAACTAAACCTCCCCTGGCACAACTTGAGGCCGTTTCCTCTTGTCCTGTCCGGTTCCCCTTGGGAGCAGAGCCCGACCCCCCCTGGCTCCAGGCTCCTGTCAGGAGCTGTGCAGAGCCAGAAGGTCTCCCCTGAGCCTCCTTTGCTCCAGGCTCAGCACCCCCAGCTCCCTCAGCTGCTCCTCATAAAGCTGCCCTCCCCTGGATGCAGCCCCTGGTGCCACCTTCATGCCCATCCATGCCACCTCCATGGCACATCATGCCACTGAAAATCAAACTGGTTTCAGTTGACTATTTCACTGCTGAAAATGGGTCACATGCCATCATTTGCTCCCTAAGCCACGAGGAGGCACAGGATGGGTCATCACCTCCCCTCCCATTTGAACTCCAACAACCCTGGCAGTGACAGATCTTCTGGAGGGCACCAGTCTTCCACCAAAAAAAAAGCAGATAATGATAAACCAGAACAGCCATGGTGAAATGCTGGTAATATAATCTCTGGGAGGGAATGCCCTCTTGAGAAGCCACATCAAGACCACCCCCAGTCCAGGAGCAGGGGGCACGGGCTGTGCCTCAGCCCTGATGACCACCCGTGAGCGTTCTCAGCCATGTAGAAAATTACCCCCGGCAACGCTGGTCACGTCCTGAGCACCAACACTTCAGGAGCCTGACGTGCTGGAAGGTGGACACGTGGGGAGACAGAAGGAGTGTAGATGATTACAGGAAGCCCACGGGGCAGAGCGCTGAGTGATGGGGCTGTAATGGAAAGCTGGGAGTGTGACAGGGGGACGTTGAGTGTCTGAGCCACGGCTCGGAACGATCCCGCACGACTTGGGGGGGAACTCATCAAATCATTCAGGATTGACCCCACTTCTCATCTGACCTCCGAACGGGTCTGCTTACCTTTTAGGTTCATCAACCATGACATTCATTGAGAATTAAGGGGACTAGGGAAAGTGGAAAGCAGCAAAATCTAAATGGGATTGAACATAGAGCTCTGTGTTTCTTGCCTCCATATTTATCTTAATCTCCTTTTCTACCATTGGCTGTTATCTATATTTCCATAGCTCAAGAGCTTGAAGCTGGGATCAAAGTTCCACTGTGCCAAACTCTGCCAGCATTGTGCCCAGGTGGCCAAGAAGGTCAACAGCATCCTGGTTTGTATCAGCAACAGTGTGACCAGCAGGACGAGGGAGGGGATCATCCCACTGGACTCGGCACCGGGGAGACTGCACGTCAAATATTGAGTTCATTTTGGGGCCCCCCACCACAAGAAAGACATTGAGGAGCTGCAGCGTGTCCAAAGAAGGACAGCAAAGTCAGGGAAGGGTCTAGAGCCCAAGTGTGGGGAGGAGCAGCTGAGGGAGCTGGGGGTGCTGAGCCTGGAGCAAAGGAGGCTCAGGGGAGACCTTCTGGCTCTGCACAGCTCCTGACAGGAGCCTGGAGTCAGGTGGGGGTGGGGCTCTGCTCCCAAAGAACAAGTGATAGGACAAAATGAAATGGCCTCAAGTTGTGCCAGTGGAGGTTTAGTTTGGACATGAGAAAAAATTTCTTACCTGAAAGGGTTGCCCAGGGCTGTGCCAGGCTGCCCAGGGCAGTGGTGGAGTCCCCACCCCTGGAGGGGTTTCCAAGCTGTGGAGATGTGGTGTGAGGGACATGGGGCAGTGGGGACCTGGCAGTGCTGGGGGATGGTTGGACTTGATCTTAAAAGTCTCTTCCAACCCAAATGATTCTATGATCCTCCATTTCTGTCCGTATTTCCACAGCACAAGGTGCTGAAGCTGAGATCAAAGCTCCACTGTGCCAAACGTTGGCTCAGCACCACCACAGGAGCCGACTGCTGCCTTGAGAGGGAACAAAAACAGGGGGTGAGGGAAACATGCAGGGACAGGGTTGAGTTGCCCAAGGTGGCATCCATTCCTTGGTGCCTGGTCCCATGAGTCTCTGCCCAGCCAGGTCTGGATGGCACTGTGGCTGGGGGCATGGTAATGGCTGCAATTTTTTTCCCAGCCATACAAGTAAAGCAAACCATCCTGCTTTATTTTATTAAAGTCATATGTTATTCTGGAATTCTGCGTTGCTGTTATTCTGCCTGCTTAGTCTGGCAGTCTAAGTATATTTGAAAACCAATAAAATAAAATATTACCAAAAAAACATAATGCTCTAGAAATCCACTCCCTTCTGTAATTACAGTTTAACGTCTAACATACTTTGTGCTTCACATTCAGCAAACTTTGATACAGTACTTAGACTGAAATTATGGTGCACCAGAGTAACATACATTTGCTGGCAATGAAAATGGGAAATAATTTCTCTTTTATAATTAGGGGATGTCTGCAGGATGGAGGTGCTATTTGTTTGTCATCACAGAATATGCCTGCCTTGTGTCAGGCAATCAGTTTGACATGTGGAGTTAACTTTAGGTTATCCAGACCAGGCACATGCATTTGTTCTCCATTTTCTCTACTGTCTCACAGCAAGTCAAAACACAAAGGTTTCCTGGGCACGTTACACAGAAGGGCAGAGTTTTCTTGTAAGGAATGTTTGTTTGTTATTTTTTTCAACCTCTTATCCTCAAAACACTCTCTCAGCAAAACCACAAAGAGACATGTTCCTTATCCCCATGAACTGGGAGACCACAAGCTTTAAGAAACTAAATAATAATAGAAATGCTAAAAAGACACGTGCTGCTGTGTAAGGAGGGGGAGATAACTTGAGTTTTTGCTCTTTTGCCAGCATTTCTGCCACTTTTCTAGACATGATGTTAGTGACACAAACCGTGTGGACAAAAGTTTGGAAAGCAACATTATTGAATTGAATGGCTCCAGCAGTAATTATTATTTGCTCTCTTGTTAATTAACAATTTACAAATGGCAGCCAGAAGAGTATGGGTAAATTACTTCTTCAAGATGACTTAAAGCTGGAAAAGAATTGCAATTACCTTCTATCAGAAATTTGTCTTTTTTTAATGGCAATTTGCCTTTAACCCTCTAAAAGAAGTCAGAAATTGAAACAAAAAAAATAAAAATAAAAAAAAAAGTCATATAATCTGTGTCCTTCCCACCAAAGTTTCCTAGTCTGTTCACAGGCAATTTTCTATCTCCAGGAGCAGCCCCTCATCAGAGCTGAATAATGCCTTAAAATCCAGCCTGCCTCACTTGTTCAGGCCCTGAGAATTAAGTTTATCATGTGGGGTGGTTTCTCTTCTGTCCACAACCTGGGTAGACAGTACATGCAGGATGGCTTCAACGCAGCCATTCCCATGGATGTCAATAAAACCCCAGCACCAGCACAGCTGGTCAATCCCCTGCTCTTCCCCTGCTGAATTCAGTCAACAATTCAATTATGAATTCAGCAGATGTCTCAGCTCTTGGGGCCACCGGGAATTTCTTCAGCTCTCGCGCTCCGATGAGGCCAAATTTTCAAAAGTGGCCTCAAAAGTGGAAGGGGCTCCCCGGGGACACGGTGGAAGAACCACTGCTTGGGACATTTAAAGGCAGAGACAAAACAGTGGTAATTATCCATCAGGGAGCACTCTTTGTGGGAAGGGAAGGTATAGGGAACGTAGTAGGTCTTGTTCATCTCCACTTCTCTGATCATAGGAAAAACCAAGCACGGAGAACTGGAGCTCACTGTCTACTTATGTATGCAAATTGTCTTCTTTGTGCCTACATTAAACAACAGCCCATGCGGGAGTAAACTGGATAGGTAATTATCTAGTCTGGATGTGCACATGGTCTTGCACATGGAGATGTGATGAGATGAGAAGATGCACAGCTTTAGCACGCGCCCTTTTGCGGGCTGCGTTTGAAAACTTGATCCTTAGACAGGTATGCAAAGAGATTATCATGATTATCTGGCGTTTCCTCAAGATCAAGGAATAGTCAGGAGAATCATACATCCGCCTTCATAATTTAGGGGTAGGATCATAACTCAAATGTCACTGAATAAAGTGATACAAGAGGCAGGACAAGCTCCTGCCGTCACAGCGCACGGTTGTAGAGCGTTGCCTGAGCACTGCTTCCCTCCCAAAGTCACCTGAACCTATCAAGCTCTACACAAACTTCTCTGCAGGAAAATAAAAGCTGTCTTGTTTTCTGAACGATCTCATTAATTCCCACGCAGGATATTTTCTGTTTTGCACAAGGTGCAGAAAATTTCCTCCCAAGGAAAAGAAAGGACTTGCGAGCAGAGGCCACCGCGCCAGTCAGGGTGCAGCTGCAGTTCACTGCTCCTTTTTGAAAGCCTCTCCTGCAATTTTATCCATTTTTCCCCAAAGATTAAAGAGAAAAATAATACAATTCACCATTGCCACAAACCCAGAAGAACATAAATCATGGGAGGAGCTCAAATGTAGTTCATTGTTTCTTACCTTGAAAGGTAGGTTGAAGGGACTTCCCAACAAGGACTCCAGTCTTTGGTTTACTTGAGGATGGTCAAATCTCTTCATTTACTTATTTAATTTTTATAAACGTGCTGGAACTAGCTAGGCAATCCTAGAAAATTGGTACAGTTAATCCTGGCAGTGGTTTCCCACATGCTGGGGACAGTGGCTTGTCTCTGTAAAGCAGAATACTGGCCTGGGTCTGTTTCAGCTGGAAAAGAAAACATTTGAGAGTGGCAAATTTTTTGTAGATGATACAGTATTATGAGGTGCAAGCAACAGCTATCAAAGCAACCAAGTTAGGGAAATAACCAAAATAACTGGCAAAGGGGGTATGTTAATTTCATTGATTTTAGCATCTTAAAATCAGGTTCTAAGTCAATGAATTCCAAAAAAAAACCCCAAATGATGGACACGTAGGTCTTGGTGAGGAACAGCTGGGCTTAGGATCCCACACCACGCCCCTGACTTTGAGGTGAGGGTTTCAGATATTTAAGGGAAGGGTGAAGCAGAGTCTGACCTTCTGATCCTCCCATGGCACTTGGCTCCAAAAGCCAACTAAGCATCTCCTCGTGGCGCTCCACCAAGGGCTGCAGATGTTGTGGCTCCTTCCCTTCCTGCTGTCCACTTTCCAGCACATGAACAGCCTGGGAAAAGCGTTGGACTGACAATACTGAAAGGTGAAGTTGTCGCTTTTTCTCCTGCACAGAAGTGAAATAAGAAATCAGACTTCTATAAATCGTGGTGACAGCCTCCCTGGTTGGAGACACACTGTCCATTTTCAGCCTTTTCAGGGAGAAATGTTTGATGCTGAGGGTGTTGAGCCCCTGGCCCAGGCTGCCCAGAGAGGTGGTCACTGCCCCATCCCTGGAACCATCCCAGGTGAGGTTGGATGGAGCTCTGAGCAACCTGCTCTAGCTGGGGATGTCCCTGCTCCCTGCAGGGGGGTTGGAACTAGGTGAATTTTGAAGGTCTCTTCCAACCCAAAACATTCTGTGATTCTGTTCATTGAGGACTTGTCCCGTCTTCTTGAAGGATCACAAGAAGGACATCCCTGGATAAGAAGCATTGTAACAAATATGTGAAACACACCAAAATTCCCACCAGAGTCTCGTTTGGTTCAGCATGGGCTCCCTGAGACAAACCTGAAAGACTTCCCAGCAGAAAAAGCCTTTTCTAGCCAGTAGAGGGTTAAACACTCACCAGGCTGGCTGAGATCTTCTCCACATGCCCTTGTCCTGCTCCACAGAGCCCTGGGCAGACCCTGCATCTCAGTGCTCCTTCCACCAGTCCCTCCAGCAGCTCTTCAGCTGCATGACAAAACCCAGCCGAGGTGATCACGTCCCTCCGAGATCACTCGGTGCCGAGGAACTGGGGAGTGCTCAGAAATTCACACCAGGCTCTCATGTTTTATTTTGACTGAGAAGCAAGGAACTGTCGCGCCGGAGGAGATCAGTGCTGGTGGGCAGCACCCGCCTCTTCAAAGGAAGGTGAAGCCCCCCTGAAGACCCCATCCAGCTCGTTCAGGGCAGCAGAGAGGACCAGGCTCCTTTCCCATGCTTCCACCACTCATCTCACGGGCTGCAGCAAAGGGTTTGATTACCCTTAGCATTAGCTGAGCTTCCAGGGCTACATATTTTAATAAGAGCCATAAAATTATCCAGCCCGCTCTGCAACCCAGCCGCAGCGTTTGCTTCAATGACCCCCTGTGGTAGTGAATTCGGCAGATTGACTATGTATTGTATGAAGAAGGATTTCCTTTTGTTTGTTCACAAAGCATTGCCCTTTAATTTAATCATATGTCCCTTTGCTCTTGTACTGTTCGCTCCACTCTTACCCCTTCCACCCCCTCCCTTTCTTATTTTTTTTTTTTTAATACAATCTGGACATCTCTGACCATTCCAGTGCTAGCTATAATTATTCCTCTTAATTCAGTTATTAAAAAAATGTCTGCTCGTGGCAGAAGCATTGCAGATCTTTAGCAAAATTGATACAAATATTTTATTAGGATAATCAACCCGCGTTCAGCACGAGCTTGTTCGGGAGAGCATTTGAGAAGCTGAACGGCTCTGAAATTTGAAACAGATGCAAGACATATTCATAAATAAAACCAGACCAAGTCAAACTGTGGCCTGCATAATAAGACATCACTCACTCCGCTTGCTGTATGTTTGCAGACATGCTGTTAGCTGCATTTATTACAAAAGTTAGGTGCTTATTTGGAAGCTTTCACTTCTGTGAGCTTGTGATGCTTTCTGTAAAACAAGACCCATAAATCATAGCACGCCGGTTTGAAAACTGGGCACCTCCAGATAACTAGCACTTGTCATTAGATTGTCCAAAGCAGAGGATTAGCCAAAATACAGATGGAGAGGAAATGCAGACTGTTTACCTCGAGTATCTTGGACGAGAGCCCACAGAAATTACAATCGATACGGATATAGCGTTTCTGAGGAGTTATGTAGCAAAAAGTGCAAGAAAATACTCTGACAGAGAAAATAAATAAAGCTGACAGAGGTTTAATTCTCCAGATCCTGTCCTGTGGATAAAAATTAGAAACATTAAGCCATTAAATCATTTCACTAGGACTTTAAACAATAGGAGCAGGCTTGCATGTTACTGCACAAGTTTAGAGCTGTGTCTTTTGTAGACTAGATAAATATTCAGCAGTGTAACTCTAACACTTTTCACACTTCCCATACACTGCGTGACCTATTTCCCAGTCCTTTTTCATGTGGGACAGGTTTTAAATAAAATAGAAATTCCTCTTGCTTCTTACAGATTGGAGTTGATTAAATATTCTACTGATAAAGGGTAAGCAAATGTCAGATTCAATATAATAAAAAGAGAAATGAGAGTTCATACAAGCAGCAAAGCAAACAATCCATTTTCATACTTTATTAGAAACATTTATTGCCATAATGACTGCATTATACTAAGCAAGCAGGTGGAAAGGTGCTCTGTGCAAGATATTCTCAAATATCTTTATTTTGAGGATTTTATATCTCCAATATTTAGACAGATGTTTTATTCCCTATAATATAGTCGGAGTGTGAACTGCTGTAATTTCAGTTACTACATAAGGATCAAAATTGTACTTGAAGATCACGGCCTGTCATTGTGATTTCAACAATAATGGTAGACCATTAAATGCTCAATTTTTCTGCTTTGACTTTATATTCCCAACGGTGAGTTGGTTCAGCTCTAGCTGGGAGAGCTCGGCGTGCACCAGCAAATGCTCTGCCCAAATTTGCGGAACGCATTGCAAGCTCACTTCCCAGCTATTGCTGCTCCCTCTACGATGTGAGAGACACGCAAGCCTGATCCCGGGCCTGCATGGAAATGACAAAAAATGGGCAGTTTTGCCTTCGTCGGGCTCCACCGCTATCAAACAGCTGCCACTTGTTATCTCCACAAACACTGGGAGCTGGAATTCAGCAGATCTGTCTTCAATAAGCCACCAGTGCCACCAGTGCTACCCTGCGTAACAAGAATGGGTGCTTGTTTCAGAGCTTGGCTCTCTCTTAATTTACCAAATCAGGAAGCCCGGTCAGCAAATAATTTAACAAAAGATTTCATTATTAGCCTTCATTTAATTTAAGAAAGAATTTAACCTATGTTCAGTGCTCAGGGCCCAGGCTCGCATTCCTCCTGCAGCCAAGCTTCCTATTAAAGTCAGTGGGAGCTTTGGCTGGGTAAGCAGCACAGGGCTCACTTCACTCTCAGGATTTTCATTATTATTGTTGTTGTTATTATTTTATGTCAAATGCATTGGATTTTTAAGGACTCTTCTACTTTGCAACAAATTTTCAAACGTGTCAGCTCGAGTAGGAGAAAAAGAAAAAAAGGAAAAGCCTGACATATTAACCAAGAAAATTTACTACAGTCTCTTTTTTTTTTTATTAACAAAGATCATTAAGACATCAGTTTTTTCTTTTACTGGCAGCATTCCACAGCCAGAGCATTCACAATGTCTAGGACACTTTCATTCTGTAATCTGGAGGATACAGTATATTAATTTTCAGGATTTATCACAAGGAAAGTGAAGTCATACTAAGTACAGTAGGTGTAACTAACTTTCATGTCAAAAAAAGGCTGTAAAGAGTGCCAGAAGCTCTGCTGGGCTAATAATAAGCTAAAAGGATATAAACTTGATTAGTCTCACTTAAGAAGCAAGAAGATAAAGTAAGCTTGAAAAGGCCTTTGCTCTTCCTTCAACTTCAGTGGGTTGAAGAGAATCATGAAGCTTATCACCACGAGATACTCGCTATAGTTATTAGGTAGATGTTAATTTATACTCTCCTGCACCCCCCCTGCAGCCACCCCAGCAGAATTTGTAATGCTGTCCAAAGCACCAAAATCTTTGCAGCATCTCAGCGCTGTCACACCGTGTCACGTTCCCTTAAGAGCACCTCACAGGGTGATAAAAAGCCTCTTTATTAAACGTTTCCAGCTACCAGAGGAAAATTGTGCCCCAAATGGAGGCTCAAGGCTGTGCTTTCCCTGCTCTTGAAGGTGCCATGTGCACCCCACTCCCAGAACAGGGGCTCAGAGGTTTTTTTGTCCCTCTCAGCCACTGAAGAGGACCATGGGACATATAAAAAGGGATGTGGGGTTGAACAAACACCTTGAGTTCACCAGGGCTGTGGTCTCTGCACCTACCACAGCATCCACCCTCTTCAGTAAAATCAGCTTTAGCAGGGACTGCACACGGGTCAAAAATGCAGCAAATCAGGTCCAGCTACCAGGAACGTCTCAGAAATGGGAAAATGCACCAACATCAAGGTATCAGCAATCAGATTTTAGCAAATTGTCATCACACGCCAGTCTTGGGCTTACCTCTTACTCCCCTGGAATATTATAGGTGTGCCTTTTGCAAAACCCAGGCTTCCAAATTACATCTGGAAATACCTGAGCCCGTGGCTCTGACAATTCCTTCCCTTTCCACACCGTTACACACCCAGACGGGTTTTTAACCCTTGAGAATTAAAACTAGTTAAGGAATAATACATCTTAGTGGGTTTTATTAACTCTTCTCGCTGTGTTTTCACTATCCTCACTTAACCTTTGCTCCCCAAACACCTATTGCTTCTTCAAGTTGGTGATGACTGCCAGTTAGCCAGCTCCTTTCTCATCATTTCCCCAGAAATCACAAGTCTCATTTACCCCCAGGTAAATCAGCAGTAACTTGACTGAAAAATGACTTCTGGCCATTCAAGAAGAAAATCAGTCCTGCTTGACACCCCAGCCCAGGCAAGAGGACATAGACCAAGGTTTGGACTCAGGGAGAATTAAGTTGGACAACGGCTTTCTGTCCCCGAGCACGTCGCACCCTAATGAAGAAAAACAGTATATTATCAAATGTAAATTGTAGTTAATGGTGCATATGGTTCTGCATGCTGATATTGATTATTACAGATTAAGATAAGTTTCTGGATGGGATGTAGCTGGTGTATGCAGTGACATCTGCCAAGCTGGATTCTCCATCGGGTGCCACATCACCGTGATGCTGCGGGTGCTGTCGGGGTGTGTGGGAGAGGGGGGGAAAAAAGGGAACTCTCCAAAGGGATGGAAAAGGGAATGAGATTGAGGATGGGAAGGGAAGAGGGTAACAAATAGGAGATGTGGTGGGGAAACAGACCCCAGCCTGTGGAGGTGGGCTGGAGAACCGTGCCAGGGTGAGCTGCAGTCTGTAGGTGACAGATGAGGTTTCCTTTAGAAAGTGGGAAATGTCTTTAAAAACCCCAAAAGAGCATTATTAAGGCAGAGATTCCAGGGCTTGGGATGTGCCTGTGAAGGCAGAGGAAACCTTCACAGGCAGGTTAATAAATTGGGGGGGGGTTAAAAAACTCAACACTATTCAAAATTACAGACACATCCCCCACCCCTTGTTATGTCCTTCATTAACACTTTGTATCCAATTATCATATGTACATTTTTCCTAGAAAGACACAAAGCTGCTGGTGTGAATTAAGGCATGATCTGGAGAGCAAGTTAGAGATCTAGATTTTGAGGGTTATTCAGATTTATTTCCTGGTTTGGGCTAGAACATAGAAACTGTATTAGTATAATTAATTACTCACTGTATAATCCATAAAACTAAAAAGTGGTAAATCTTGGCAACTACCAGATCTGATGAGTTTCAATAAAACCATATACAGAATTCAAAGTTTTAGGCTTTTATCTATGCAAATAAAACTAAAACAGTTTAAAAAGCTTTCCAGGTATTTATTTTAGTGCAGCCAACATCTTCTTACCTTTTTTACTGCGTACCCCGATGATTTTCACCAGAGATCCCTGATAATCTGTATGCAGAGCAGCCAGGAGGTGCAGCAGCTCCCTGAACCTCAAGAACCTTGCCACCAAAATTTCCTCCAACGTGAGGTCAGAGTGAACTGCACTCACAGCCCAACTCACCAGCAGCTCTAACTCTGGATTAGCAAATCCAGACCCTGCAATGAGAGGGACCATCATAGCACACAAAGGAGAAATAAGGTTGCACCATTTGCTCCAAGGTACCCACGTCAGCAAGAAACTTCCTAGGAGAACACAAAACCCCACAAGCTCTCATGTTTCAGGCCAGACAAGCAAAAGGTTTAATAGTTGTAATTATCTGGAGCTTTTGCCAAGCAGTGGTGTGTGTATTTTTGCACAGCCATCAGTCCTTTCACCACCTGGCTTGGTGGACCTTTCAGATTCAAAGGTTTGGTTGGATGAATGTTGGAGGAAGGAAGGCTCAGTCAACACCACAGTGACGTGGCTTGTAGAGCTTTTCTTGCTGTTGGCTTGGTCCTAATTTGTCAGGAAAACCAAGTAGGTCAGGCAGGGGGAAGAGTAAGTCCTCACTCCAGAGAGCTAGAAAAACCTCAGCTTTAAAAAAGTATGACACAGGAAGCTCTCAGGTTTGTCTGGATCTCCTGAAAACACCATTTGGGGATGCCACGTTGCATGTCCCATGGAGAGGTGCCAAGCACCATGCCTTGGAAACCAAGCCGTGATCTGGCCTTTGGTGACCAAGTCCTGGCAGTCTGCTCCCTACCTGTCCTAAATACATCATAAATGATTTAAGCACCAAAACTCCACCACCTAATTAGCAGAAGAAACTGAGGGTTCCTGCTATAATGCTGAAATTAAATTAGCCATTTATGGTTTTCTGAAAGAAAGAAGACTAAAAAGTGTTTTATAGTGTAGTTAAAAGAGCCAGAGACTGATTCCCTCATGTTGAACATTTCCTAATGTCAGAAGCAGGGCGGATGACATAGAAATCATAAATCCAATTGCTAAGTGTTAAAAATCACTTTAGACTGCCAACTTACTAGAAATTCAATAAAATGGTATGGGAGAATTTATTTGTGTATGTGTGATAGAGAAGTGTGAAATTACACCGGCGGAGGTGTCCGTGGGCAACACGTGCACAGCAGGGAGAGGTTCTCCATCCCCCACGTGTCACTAAGAGCAGAAAAGGGATGCAGGAGAACGATCCCAGGTGGCTGACTTTGGGGCTGAGAGGGGATGGAGTGGGGTGGCAGGAGAAGGGTGGTTTCTTTGGGGCCAATTCTGCTCTCTGGCTGGTGGCCCCATGGCGGCTGCGTGAAGCCTCGGTGCTTCCAGGGAGGTGGATGTTTATTTTTGCATCTTTTTTTTTTTTACTTCATTTGTCCTGTTTAATGTATATTGACTCACGTTTTGCCAGCATGGAGTGGGACTTTTGAGAGGCAAGAAATGACAAAACAGGGCTTTGTTTTCCAGCCAGATTCCCTCTGCGTACGCTCCTCCGGTGTCTGCCTCGGCTTCCAGCTCCATCATCACATCCAACAGAGCCTGGGGCAAAGCTGGAGAAAAACACCCAGCGCATTCAATTTACAAACAGAAATAAACACCTTTCCAGCAGGTTCTACATAATCACCAAACAAAGGCAAAGGGAGGAAAAAAAAAAACCCCCACCCACCACCCTCAACGCAACATTTTTTATGTCGTTTGCGTGCGCCGGTGACCCTTTATTTTCTTGAGGAAATAACACAATTATGGAACGACGTCCAGCCCTGGGATCTCGTGGCAATCTCCTCTCTTGTTTCCTGAGGAGCTGGTGGTTTGGCTGCCCCGTGTCTCCCCCAGCACCGTGCCCCCCAGACCGAAGCCCTTTCACGGTGCCGGCTCCGGCCACCGAGCTGCTCAACTTCACCCACCCGGGTGAAAATGAACCTGATATGAAAATGTCTGAAGCAATAAATTAACACACAGCAGGGGGATGTGATAGCTTAATCTTTTCTATCCCAAACTGTACCTGCCACCCATTACTGCTACGGGAGGTGGGACACCGTAGCGGTACTGGAGCGAAAATGATCATTCCCAACTGATTTGAGGCGTTGCGACGGGTCTGTAATGGGATTCTGGGAGGGAAGGGGTGCAGGGTTTTATGGTGTTTGTACACTGAATCCAGGTTAACCTGGCAACACGTTTCCCTGGGCTTCCTCGTTTCGATTAACCTAGAAAAGCAAGTGGTTTAAGTTTAAACAGAGCTTTATTATTTTAAGTCTTTGTTGAGCGCCTGATAACTGCTCATTATTCATGTAAGGGCTAATACTGTACAGCTAACACATAACAGAAAACATTACCCTTTGAATGGATACATTTATTTGTAGAATGATTAAACAACTAAGATAAAAATCAACATTAGCAATCAGCATCTAACAGCAAGCATCTCTATAGTAATTTAATATTTACTGTGAGGAACCCTAATACCTACCTGAAAACTAATATACTCCAAGTTTCAAAATACATTTTTTAATATAACTGATGCATATTTCTGCAATATTTTCTACCAGGAAAAGAGCATCAGCCTGGGTTTAAGCATTGATGGCAGATAAACAAAATGTTGTTGCCAAGAACTTTATTGCAATAAATTAAATGTCCTGGGAATCGTATTTAATTTGCTGCTTTCCCTAATGCTGCGCCGAGCTCTCCTATCAGGTACACCCATGTAAACCTCCCCTGACTCAAGGCTTTGCTAGAAGGCTGGGCTTTCTTGCTTTCTGTTGCATATATATTGAAACTAAAGAAACCTATGAGCTCATGGATAAATTGAGAGAGCACTTCGATACTTCTTTCCCCTTCCTTACCCTTCTTGGCTCAAATTCAGGGCTATGAGTGCCAGAAGAATTGGAGTGTGCATTGTAAATCCCACATTTATCTGCTCAATGCAACACTGATTTTTCCTTGAAAACAACCTATCACTTGTGACACTAAGACCTTTGGACTCCTTCAGAAGGACAATATAGGATATTAAATACATAGACCTATAATAACAGCACATCCATGCTCTGTAGGTCGGCTGGTAGACTTGGTCACCAAATTCATTGCAAGCAGCCACAACCTGCCCAAAGGACACTGGTGGGGGGAGAAATGGACTTGTCTCTAATGCCCAGTCAAATATAATATAAGCCCATGGCTCAGGGCTGAAATACCAGGTTGTGACTTTATTTTTGCCCAGGTATGAAATAAGCCTAACACCACCCAACTCCCTCCTCCTGCACGTATGTGACATCGATAACCCCCAGGCTGTGCAACCCAGAATCACTCCAGAGGCATCTGGGGGCAAGAAGTGAGGCTACAGCACCTACCAGACCTGCAGATGTTGGCACTGCTTCTCAAGCTCAAAGTTCAGTAGCTCATGGGCTTCTCATGATGGGTTCCTGGTGTGGGATCAGCTCTGCCAATCTCTCCTTTACCACACCATGATTCTGCTGACCAGGACTCATCATGTCCCCTTAGGAGCTGCTTAAAAATGAAGCGTTAGCATTACCCAAATGGTTTCTAGCTCCTGAACATTATGGAATAATAGGAAAATAGGAACATTTTGGGCAGTAGCATCCCTGCTCACCCAGGATGGATGAGGAGGAGGGGGGTGCTGGTGCAGCCCCGACCCTGCTCCATCAGGGCACGCTGCTATGAAAGCACAATTCATCTCCCGGTGATGGACACTTTAGAGCAGGATTTCTCAACTGTTTCAAGTTGAAAGAGCATCCAATCCTTTTGAAGAAAACCTACAGATCACCTTGGAAAGCATCACCACAACTGGCTCCCTCCGCAAGCCAGGGCCACAACTTTGCCTGCTCACTGCTCGCCTTCTCTCCCTTTTTCCAGCTGTTTGGCTTTTTGAGAGCACGTGGGCAAATTTGGCCACCCCAAGCAATGTCCCAGTTCACTTCTCAATGCCCTGTGGCTCACCAGTGGCTCCAACACCATGAGAAAATAAAAGCAGGCTGCAGTATTGGAATAATGTTGTATGTCCACATTTATAACTAATGAAATCTTCAGCAGAGGAGACTTGATTCTCTGCAACGTGTCCATCGTGGTTCACACTTGTGAAAATCCACAGCAAACTGGACATTAACACCAGCTCTCTGACAAGGTGGCTTTATATCCTCAATTACCTTTCATCTCTACTATATGTGAAAACAGCAAGAACCAAATATATTTCACTTTCATTCCAAAGAGTTTGCCTTTGTCTTCCTTCACCCTATTCAGGGACAGCAAACTTCATGAATTAACTGGCTCACGGTATAACTCACACATGGAAATCCAATATAACCTCTTGGCTATAAGCAGGAACATTTCGCTTATCACACACTAAAAGAATTTTTACTAGTTAATTAAGATTTGTTTGCTTAATTTTTTTTTTTTTCAGGCAGTTGGGGATGTTGCTGTTCTGTCAACTTGGCTGGGAAAATCCTGATGTATGCACCCTATAAAAGTGCCAAAATAAGAAATGCTAGACTGCAGTGTCTATGGTAGTAAATCTCTTTTTTTTATATATATATATAATCCTAACTTCATAATTCCATCGAATTGTTCCTCTCGAGCTGTGGAGATGGTTGAAGTATTTGAGGATAGTCACATATGCTGTGCTGCTGCTAACAGCCTAAAGTTAGGAATCTGGAGGCAAAAAAAAGGGTGCAGAGCAGGCTGTTGGCACTCCTCAGGCTGCAAAAATATTACAGCACACCTTATATAGTGCTTGCTTTCGAAATTTCCTTTGCACTTTGTTTACTATATATTCCAATAGTGTAATATTAAACAAAAACAGTGTGTCCTGTGCCAGAATGATTGATTACTACACCGTGGCAAGGTCACCTCCTAGGAACAGGCTGAGTGCAGTAAGGGCTGTCTGACTCATACAGTTAACACTATATCCGCATTGTATGAATGTCACCAGCAATCCAGTGATTTATTGCTTGGAAGGCTCTGTTCAATTTTTTCTGCCTGACCAAATTGCACATTTTCTAGAAAAAGAAGCAAAAATATTTCAGCACATGGATTACCCCAAGTCCTCATTTCTCCCACTAGGTTCAACGACTCTTTTCAAAGATGCTGATCATCAAAACCTCTTATTTTTCACTTTTTTTCCCCCCCCCCATCTTCTTCTGCCAGATATTTGGCAAAAATGATTATTACACTAATGAAAAGGTGCAGCAGAAGATTAAGGGTTTTTTTAATCAGATTTTGGTAACATCTGTGGGCCAGGAATAAGGGCAGCTGTATGTTCAGTTCCTTAATTTTAGGAAGATTTACTCTGGGCATAAAATGTTAGCCTGAGGCAAAATTTAACTGGCTTAAAAGAAAAGAAATGATAGTCTTACAGAAACTACCTAACTCAAACTGTTTGAAAACAGTGACTGAGATTAATCCCTTTCGCTCTGAGAAATTCCTACTTTCTGACAAAGAAGATATAATTATAGATTGAGAGAAATGACTTTCAAAATTAACATTCCAGCAGACCCCAACATAATAGATACATTCATTCCTGGTGTATCTGCATGGAAATCAAAGGAGATACATCATGTTTGAACCCAGGCTTTTATTTTTAGCACATAGAGCACATTTGCAGCACGCCGGCTCGCCCGCACCCTGCACAGAGGGAGAGATGCAACCCAGCCCTGCACCCTGCCAGGAAACCACACTGGGGCTCCAAGCCACCTTTGCTCTGCAAATCTGGGGCCAGCAAAAGGGGGCAGGGGCTAGGGAGGCGTTTGGGAAGTGCCCAAAAATCCAGGCAGGTGGAGGAGTGGTGGGTGTTGTGGTGTTTTCACAAATTACCTTTTCTCTGCAGGCATCTGCATCTTTAGGTGTCTTTTCCATCCCTTTAGTGTCTGTTTTCTCTCTCTTCCCACCCTTGCATCGTTAGTCCTCAGAGGAAAAAAAGAATATGAAGATGAATGGGAAATATGGGGTTAATATAACCCTTTATCTCAAAGAACAATAAAAAATAGTTAGCTAATGTGTCTTAACTAACACGACACTGCATCAATTAATGCTGCAGCTAACAAGCTGGGTCTGACACAGGACCCGAGATATATCAGGTCTCTTGAACCCATTACAATTACTGTTTTTAATACTATGACAATAAACAGATCTGTGCAATGAAACTCCTGTTACCTGCCTGCTCTTCAAAGCACTCTGAACATCAGCTCAGAGACTACGATCTCAGAAGCAATGACTGGAACCATCCTGAGACATTAAAGAGTGTCTTCCAGCTCTTTCAGTGTGATTTCTATGCCAGGACCAACATTTCCCCCAGCAGTGTTCTCCTGCTCTTGTTTATACCTGTGGGATAATCAAGTATTTTCATTTTAAAGGGGAAAGAAGATTCATTTGGGGTGAAAGAGAGCAAGGATATAAGCACGGATGGGATGTCATACCTTTGGTCTACTACATCCAGCTCAACAAGGATGAGTTCATTGATTCAGCTCACTCCAATGAAACAGCAGAAAAAAACCACAATGGAACTAAGCAAAAGTCAGCAGCACAAGCTCTACAGACCCCAAATGCCCACAGCAAAGGGGGGATCGTGGAGCCACCACACTGCAGCACTGCCAGGAGCTCATCCTGCAGCTGCTCCATGACCACCTGCACATGACTTCAGTCATACTTCATCTTCTAATTGATATCTGCCATTGCCTCATAACTAATGATGACTAATGGTAATATCTAGAAAGACAAATAAAAGCTAATGCAAAACCACACTGTGGTGCAGTTCCCCTCGGAAAGCTCTGGGGCCATTAAGAGGCAGTTGAAAGTGGAGATTGATGTGCCCTGGGGGTTGCTCCCAGGGATGTGGTGGCTCTCCAGGCTCTCTGGGCCTGAGGACATCTCGCCCATGGCACTGCTCCAGAGGAGGACGTGCTCTCCAACCCTCCCTGGCTGGGCTATTTGGTGCCACAACAGAGCACAGCCAGGGCACGACACCTCGCTGGCTCTGCCAAAGCCAACAGCAGCCCCAGAAGTCCAGCTGGACCAAGATATCCACCACCACACCCAAGGAAGTCAGCATCCCGTAGCCATGGCACTTTGCTTTCTCTGCTGTGGTTTGGGGTTCTGTTCCCCTCTTTCTTATCTAGAGTGCTGTGCCACGGTGCCACTTCTTGGATGGAAAACATCAAGGAATTAAATCCCCAAGCACTATGGACAGTGATAACCACCACAGCTCGTTTTCAACAGGTAGCACCTCGGGCACACAAACCCAGCCTCAGTTTCTAACAACCTAATGGCTTGATTAAACATGATGATTTTTCATCAGGAGTCATCTCTACCATTTTGGAAAAGTTATGCTCTTTTAATTACAAAGTTTATGTCACCCAGTGCAATTTTAATCTAATGAAACATTAAACCGGACCTTGTGCTTGATATAAGATAAAATTATTCATTGAATATTAGACCACTAGGCCACCTACTGTTCTTTTACAAATGGTTGAACTATCACGGGGTTACAGAACTTAACATGTAAATTGCAGCAGAAGTTATAATTTCTGTTGCAAATCCCAAAAGACTGTCATTTAAGTCAAATATATGAGTGAAATTTTGCCTCTGTGCTACAATAATGCAGGGAAAATGACCAAAATCTGAACATACCTAAAGTAATTATTAACCCAATAATAATGCACTTTTAGTTATTTAATCAAGAGCCTTAAAAATTATTAACGGCAAGTTCTTCTTATAAAAATTGAGTTTTAAACACTGGCATTTAATTTTAGGGAGAACAATACTTGATCTAGCCCATTAGTGAGATCTTTTGTAAAGCCAAGCAGCCCGTGCATTTCAGAGCAATTCCTGCTCCTCTTTACTCATCCCTCTCACACAAGCAAGAATAGCTTTGTAAAATAATCTCTCTTAAAGTGAATTTAATATTTAACTGCACGCTGGCAATCTGGAGTAAATTCTGTTAGATTAAATAAAAAAAAACAGGGACTGAAATCCCCACGTAGAGCAGATTTGCATGGATCCAGCTCAGAAGCCTGTTAAAAATCCACCAGATCGTTTCCTTTCAGCCCCAAAGCCTCCGGATCGGGTGTAGAAATAGGAGAGGGCAGTTGCAGGGAAATTATTCTCAACGCCTGAGCTTGCCTCCCAGCCGCTGCCGGAGAGGAATCCGAGCAGTGACTGTGCATCACCCTGAATCTGTAATAATAGCACCTTTCCTGTCACTCTTTGTCCCTTCATTTTTAAAGGCGGTTGGGTCAGGAACAGGCAATTTGCATTTTTATATAATCTTGGCTCAGGTGATTCAGCCCCTCTGACGTTTTAGCATTTTGTGTGTGCAGCTTTGGGTTTCACCTGCCCTCCTCCTGCATTTCCATACGATGGGGGTCTGCCATCCTCCCAGCTGATACAGATCTATTTAGCTTCTCCCCCTTGCCATACCTGCAGCCTGTAGCAGGTTGTCAGGGAATGAATTTTCATTTTCTCCCCCGTGAGTCCATCACGTGGCTGTCACCAGAATTTGCTCTGTCTGAACTCCTCCATCCCCCTGATTTATGGCTGGTTGATGAGAGGTTGGAGGGCTCTCAGTGTAGCAATAATCTGCACCCTGGCCCGGGCACCCACCTCAAGTTAGGATTTCACATCTAAATATTTAGTCCCCGCAGCACGACGATCGTTTGCCAAATTATTAAACAACTTTTCGTCGGGCCGAAGACCTTTGGGATATTTTTCTAGGTCAATATTCATCAGCAGACCCCGAATGTAAAGGTTAAGTGCACATTTCCTCTGCCAAATAAGAATGAATTTCCAACCTGATTGATTCTGGTCATGGAAAACCGTAAATACTTACTCCAAATGGTGGATGGGTTACTAAGTCCACTCATTTCCACATCTGATATCGATAAGATTTCGCTTCCCCCTTATCAGCCCCTCTCATATTTCACGGGGACGCGCGGGGAGCCTGGCGGGGGCTGGCTGATGGCCCCTGCCTTCCCCCGTGCCATTCTTCAGTGGTCCTTGAATCTTTCACCCCTGTCACTCCTCTTTCATCATTATCTGAGGTGATCGGTCAGCCCTGTGCCACCACCTGTCTCTTCGATCCGATGCCAACAGCGCTCCGGAAAACTGTCACTCCCGAGCTCCTTCCATTTATAGTGAGTCTCATTAACACCTCTCTTCCCTCTGGCCATGTGCCACTACAATTTAAGATGACTGTTGTTACTAAACACGCACAAAAAAATAGGTTAAAATAGCAATAAGAGCCTGATTTAAATCTATTAAAGCCTGACAATTTGGAGGCAAAATCCCCCTCCGTGTCCGCGCGCGGTGATAGGGGGGTGGCGTGTATTTTATATTAATGTATTTATACCTGTATAAATAGATCTATGCATGTATTCCCCCCTCCCCTGGTTCCCCCTCAGCCTCGGCACCGCACCTCGTCTGGGAACGACGCCGCTGCCGGCCCCCAGACACAAAGCCCCAGTAAAGAGGATTTATGCCAGGGACATAAAGGCGGCTGCAGGAAGGGCGAGGAGAGGTGGTGGAGGAGCTTGGGTGTTCCTGGGCAGACTTGGGTCCTGGGCAGCCCTGCCCCACAAGCCCTCATCCCCTCCAGCAGCCAAACCCCCATTTCTATTTAACTATTTGGGCAACCCTGCTCAGGATTGTAGGGATTAACCCCACGCGTGATGCTGCCGGCCTTTTTTCCTTGATTTTTCCATCCCTGAACAAATAGGGATAATACTTGGATAACTACAGTCCCAGAGCTCTTCCCAGGAAGGACACCATGAACATACGCAAGTTACCTTCAGGAAAAAACATGGTTTTAAGCTTTTGGCACCCGAAGATGCTTTAAGGACTGAAAGGATACAAGCAGTATCAGGAGTCTGGACCACCTCTGGGCTGTGGAAAACATTTTGCCACTCTGTTTATACATTTTCAAACCATTTTGTGAGCTACAAGAACTATTAAAGACCACTCCAATGGTTTTCAGCTTCACCCTTTGAACAAGTCAGAGTTTTCCTCTGCCCAGCTCTCCTACAACAGCACTTGTTTAGAAGCACAAGTGAGGAAAGCATACAGGTGATGGCAGAGAGTGAAACCAAAGGGTTTATCCCCTTTTTGGAGGGCCAGGCCAGCACAAAAAGCATTTTGCAGAAGAAAGAACTACTATGAGAGAGAGGCAGGGACAGGTTTTTGCAGCTCACCTGTGTCCCTGCAGGTGGAGCTTCCCATGGCCACTACTGCCACCACCAGCCCCCCCAAGCTAAAGCACTGCTGGAGATGCCCTGGAAATACAGATGGAACCACAGGCTTCTTCAGGGTGACCTGGTGCTCACCACCTACATAAGGTTTGACAATCCAAAACCTCAGGTTTGACCAGCCCAAACTCTGAGAAAGTGCAAGA